>NC_090272.1:140793192-141093192 GCF_040414725.1 Anabrus simplex
GCAAGATCTGGTCAAACAAATGAGCATATCAGCAGAGTTCACCAATGATCAGGCTGGTTTGTATAGTACTCTTAATCTGAGTGTGAACTATTTTATTTTGACGCATGGTGATGACGATAAGTAGTAGTACCCCACACCAGAATTTCATACATTGATGCACTGTGCCTGTTGCAGATATATCTTTCAATACCAGTACATCTCTCCCCCTGTTATCTGTGAAATCCTGCCAACATTTTCACCTAAACAGAAGTGTCATTCTTCTGATAAAAACAATATTTTGCCATTCATTATGCTACCCATGTTGTTCAATGCATTACTATTGCGTAATAGCCATGTACTTGGGTGTCAATGGTAGCCTGAGGAAGGGCTGATGTATACTCAGTCCAGACTGGTTCCAGTGTATGGGACCCTCACCAGGATTACTTGTTTCTTGAACTGGAAAAAATCCAAAGAAAAGCAGCTCGATTTGTTCTGGGTGATTTCCGACAAAAGAGTAGCGTTACAAAAATGTTGCAATATTTGGGCCGGGAAGACTTGGGGGAAGGGAGACGAGCTGCTTGACTAAGTGGTATGTTCACAGCAATTATAATAAGAAGTATTTCTATCCACCTATTCAATACAAATCACCTTTATTGGTGTTTACACTTTCATACAATTAATTCTTCTAAGGGGCATGTTTTGCTCTTATAAAGAGCATCTTAATTAAAAGAAATAAGTTTCATAATGATAGATCCGTATTGAACTGTGATTACAATAGAGTAAAATAATATATTATTATTGGTCCACCTTTTCAATACAAAATGAAAATTACATAGGGACTAGTTTCGACCTAGTAATAGGTCATCATCAGCCTGAAGTAAATTAAAGCGTAAATATCGAAGAAAACATAAACAATGTAAACACAAGTACAGTCTTTTTAAAAGTACATACCATGTGGGAAATTGAGTAGAGATATATTAAAAATAATAACTCTTCCAATTGACGAAGCACTGAGCGGAAGTTATGTAAAGTTCGGTGCACCGTATATTATAAAAGACCACTGTGCACTAAATGATGTAATAAAGAAGAATAGTAGGTTGAATGCTGGCTTCTTCTTAGCTAAACATAACAGACAGGACGTAGAATGTGTGCAGGAGTCAAATGTGGGCTCTAGTTGAAAATGCTGATCAACTTGTTTACAAATGTAAGTAGTAAGTTATGTTACGCAAATTTGCGAGGTATAGGTTTAAAGCAATATGGATTATTGTGTTTTCACAATTTAGCTTGTGGGCACTCTATTTTAACTTACATTCTGGAAACACCATGTCACATAAGTTGCATTTTAATTTTCATTTTTCCGTAAGATTGTGTTCACCTTTGAGCTGTTTTTATAGAAAAACATTTACTACTATTTTTAAGACGAAGATTCAATGATAGTTTCAGACACAAGGTTTTGAATGGACACTGTGATAATTTTAAATGTTCATGTTATCACGTTTTTGAAGTGCTTTAATGTTGGTTAATTTGGCTTTTAGACTACTGTAATTTTAATTTTGACTATTGTCTTTTTAATATGTTTACGACTGTTCACGAACATCATTTTAAGATTAAAATTAATGGGTGAAGATGCTCTTTATAAGAGCGAAACATGTCCCTTAGAAGAATTAATTGTATGAAAGTGTAAACACCAATAAAGGTGATTTGTATTGAAAAGGTGGACAAAAATATAATTATAATTATATATTATAATTGCTGTGAATAACATCATTTAATACGGAACAACCATTAGAATAATGACCTGTAAGTGGTACGTCGGTGGAGAGGTGGCGTGGAATGACATCAGTAGACAAATAAGTTTGAGTGCTGTCTTTAAAAGTAGGAAAGATCACAATATGAAGATAAAGTTGGAAATCAAGAGGACAAATTGGGGCAAATATTCCTTTATAGGAAGGGGAGTTAGGGGTTGGAATAACTTACCAAGCGAGATGTTCAATAAATTTCCAATTTCTTTGCAGTCATTTAAGAAAAGGCTAGGAAAACAAGTGATAGGGAATCTGCCACCTGGGCGACTGCCCTAAATGCAGATCAGTAGCGATCGACTGACTGACTGACGGACGGACCGACCTATCGATTGATCATCACCGAGCCAAAACTACTGGACATAAAGAAATGAAATTTTGGAGATACATTTATATTAAAGCGTAGGTGCTCACTAAGGGAGAATTTTTAGATATTCTTTCACCTAGGGGTGAAAAGGGGGGTGAATTGTTTAAATGAGCAAATCTATATCTCGAAAACTTAAAAGTTTACAGACCTAAAATTTGGCATTTAGAATCTTCTTTAAAAATAGAAAAACAGACATTTGAAGGATCAGGGGGAAAAATCGGGTAAGTCACTTTTTTCTCGAAATTGAGATATTGTTACAGTCCGCTTCAGAGTGATCATGCGCATCTATTGAGAGGTCGGAAATGGAAAAAAAAAAAAGCACATGAGTCAGGAAAAATTAGCACTCAAAGTTTTGCTGTAAGGGGAAAGAAGTAGGGAAAACGAGCATTAAAATAGCTTTTTCTCAAGTTTTACAAATATTTACTCTCCTTTTTTCCCCTGACCCTTCCTTTTTTTTTTTTTCTGAAAATCCCCTTAAGCGGGGTGAAAAAGTGGTTGAGTACCTCTTATGAAGATACTTATATCTCAAAAACTGAATAGGGGCTGCCTGACTGAGGCGGTAAAGGCGTGCTCAGTTCGCCCGGAAGGACATGTGTTCGAATCCCCGCCAGGAAGTTGTAAAACTTAAGAAATGAGATTTCCACTTCCGGAGGTGCACATGGCCATGAGGTTCACTCAGCCTACCCCAAAAATGAGTACCAGGTTAATTCCTGGGGGCAAAGGCGGCCGGGCGTAGAGCTAACCACTCAACCCCATCAAGTACCGAGGTTACGGATAGTGGAAGCCTTTACCTTCCACCCCTCCAAGGGCCTTCATGGCCTGTACGGAAATGACTTTGCTTTGCTTTTCTTTTTTGCAAAAACTGAAGATGTTACATACATGAAAATTGGTATTTGTAATCTCCTTTAAAAATAAAGAAACATGTATTTTCTTGTTTTTGGAGAATCCAATCAATGGGGGGTGAACAAGAGTGACAAAAAGGGGTGAATTTTTAAAAAGACTTTGTCTACAGTATATCTCAGAAATGTAAATTGTTACAGACATGAAAATTGGTATCTTTAATCTCTCTTAAAAATAAAGAAACATGTATTTTTTGTTTCCAGAAAAACTTGGGGGGGGGGAGTAAAAAGGACTGTGAAAGGGGGGCTGGGGGTGTTGAAATCTTTTTGTTAAGATAGTGATATATAAAAAACTGAAGATGTTTCAGAGGTGAAAATTGGTATTTAAAATCTCCTTTTAAAATAAAGATTCCTGCATTTCTTTGTTTTCAGAAAATCCTCTTTGAATTCTTTGTAGGAGGATACTTATATCTCAATAACTAAAGATGCTGCAGATGTGAAAATTGGTATTTTGAATCTCCATTAAAAATAAAGAAACACATATTTATTGTTTTAGGAATACCCACTAAAGGGGGGAGAGGGATGGAGAGAAATGAAGAAGAAGTTGAATTATTTTTATGAGGATACTTATATCTCAAAAACTGAAGATGTTACAGACGTGAAAACTGGTGTTTGGAATCTCCTTTAAAAATAAAGAAACGTACTGTATTTCTTTATTTTAGGAAAATCCACTTAGGTGTGGGTGGAGATAAGGGAAGGACTGATAAATAGGTCGAATTCTTTTTATGGGAATACTTATGTCTCAAAAACTGAAGATGTTACAGACGTGGAAATAGGTATTTTGAATCTCTTTCAAAAATAAAGAAACATGCTGGGTTTTTTTTTTTTTTTTTTTTGGACTTGAGAGAAGACTATTTCTCACATGTACAGTTCTATGTCACATGGTCATCATGGCCCCAAAAGGCAATACCACAAACGTGGTTTACAAAGAGTTTCTGGGGTAAATGAAATCCATTTTTTTGGTGAGATTTTATACTTTAGGGATTTTCAGATAATGTCTTTGTACAGTACCGAAGAACAATTACTTTTAACAAATTACAAAATCCATGCAAGCGAAGCCGCGGGTAACTGCTAGTTATTAATAATAATCTTCAATATGATACACAAATTCTTTAGTTGGTACATTTCCTGTTCTCACTGTAATAGAATTGAATAAAAAATTTCACAAACAAGGAATTGTTTCTCAGATTCTGATGATAAGTCCAATGACCTTGATGCCTGATAAACTATATTTCTCACGGTAATAGGAAACAACCAATTCGTAAATGCTGCACTTTTCTTTCTGAACTTCTGTCATCTGTTCCTCACTATTTTCTCATCTGAGTTTAGATCTATAATGGTTGCAGACACTGAGTCATGTTGTATGGCTATAGTGTCACTTCTACTGTGCAATCCATTATCAGAAATACCGTGAACCTCGTCTTGAAACCAGATACCATTTTTCACTAAGAGCTTCAGCTATCATGTAACACATAGTATGATGCCTGCTGTTTCTCATGGTATTGCTAGACAGATGTGCCCCAAGGACCATGAGCAATTGTTTCAATCACTGCCACAGCGGTGGCAGTGGTGACTGTCCTGAAACCTGCCTGGTACTGCTCTTACTAAGTTTGCTGTCATTATCAGTGCTTCTTTCCATTCGCTACTGCTAAACCACAATTTCAGCCTAGAGTCATGCACACTCTAAATCCAGCTCTGATGGTGTATATTAAAATATCTTAAAAATCTCTAGAACTTACTAGTGTTACACAGCAGGTAGCCACTTTCCCTGCTTGCGTGTTCTGTATTAATGTATTTGTTTGTAAATTGTCCAGGGACTTTTGCATTTTCAGAGTACTTAAGTTGTCCTACAAAGTGAAACATATGCTAATGATTTTTGTTCAGGTCTCATGAACAAGAGTGGTTCTGAAAGCAGTCTATCTGAGGAGGAAGAAGGGAAGGGAGAAGAAGATAATGAAGGAAGTAAAAAGGAAGCAGAAGCTCCTGTAGAAGAGAAGGAAACTTGCAGTGATGATGGTAGTATAGACGAGCCAGACAAACCTGTGGTTCCTCTACACCCTGCCAAGGGTGACCTGCATCGCCAGGAGGCAGTGATAGGTTCTAGCACAGAGACTCAGGATTCTCCAGGCCAATCTCCAGTGGTACTACGCCGCAAGTCTTCCACGCGTATCAACCCAGCCTTCCGAAAGAGTGAGGGCAGCAGGCTCGCAAACCTAGCTGGTGAAGTCGTACACCAACGAAATCGAGCCGAGAGTGAAGGAGGCCCACCTTCACATCATGGCGGCACAAGTATAGAGGGTGACCTGACAGGCATTGCTGCTATCATAGCTGCAGAAGATGGCACAGGAAGGATACGAGCCAGCAAGAGTGATACTAGTCTAACTGATTCCTTTATCATAGTGGGAGAAGCAGATATAACTGAAGGGCCTGTAGCAAGCAGACCTAAAGAGGAGGTACAAGGAAATGTACGTCGTAAACGAAGAAATCCTCAGAATATTCTCAGGGAGGGTAAGTCCATAAATGTAATTAGAACTATTCCATCTATCTTCATGACTTATAAAAAAAATGTATATATTTAAAATAAAATTTCTTGTAATTTTCTATATGTAGTATATTTTAAGAGTATTACTGAATGTTGTGATGTCTCTTTCAAAGGCTTCAAATGGCAACGTCAGCTGGTATTTCGTAGCAAACTGACAATGCACACTGCATATGACCGGAAGGACAATGCAGAACCTGCATCCATCACTGCTCTGGCAGTATCAAGGTGAGGCCAAAACACTTGAGATTACTTCTCTTAGTTTCTATACCCATTGTTTTAATTATAAATTTGTCTTTCTATGATTTCTAAATATAGCAAAATCTTATGAGTTTAGAACAATTCTGATGTTAAAATTCACAGATACAAGAAGTGACCTTATTGTCCTTCAAAATAGTTCCCTTCCATAACTATGCACTGCTGAGATCGGCGATACATGTCCTGGAAACTTTGCAAGAAGGCTTCCTTTGGGATAGTGTTCAAAAGCCTCGTCACATTTTGTTGGATGTCTGGAATTTCTTCAAATCTCTTTCCTTTCAAAGCGAGTTTGAGTCATGGGAATAGGAAGAATCCTGTAGGATTGAGATCTAGCGAGTATGGGGAATGTTTAAGTTGCACCACCCCCTTTTTTCCCATGAACTGTTTGACGATATTGGCTGTGTGTGGGCGAGCGTTGTCATGGACAAAAAAACCATGAAGCTTATTGTGCATACTGGGGTCGTACCCTGCGTAGACATTTCATGAAACGGGTCAAAATTTCAATGTACTGTGCGGCATTCAACGTCATTCCCTCAGGTAGAAATTCCTTGTGGATAATGCCTTGACTATTGAAAAAAGTGATGAGCATCGTTTTGATGCATAACTTTTCGGCTCTGACCTTTTTCCGACGAGGGGATCCCGGAGAACGCCATTCCATGCTTTGCCGTTTCGTTTCAGGGTCATACCTGAGACACCAGGTTTCATCCTCAGTGACAATACAGTTCAAGAAATTTGGTGTTGCATCCGCGGTTTCGACAAAATCCTGTGAAGCCTCTAAACGTTCCTGCTTCTGATTGTCAGTCAAATGATGTGGCACAAGACAGGAACATGTTTTCCTCTTCCCTTACTTCTGCGTAACGATTTGTCGCACAGATTCACAGTTAATCTACAGTTCATCTGCTATCATGCGCAGAGTTAATCGCCTATCGTTCGTGATTAATGGCCTCACCTTCTTAATGTTTTTGTCACTGATGGCGTTCGCTGGTCTTCCGCTACGGGGGTTGTCAGAAACACTTTCCCGGCCTCCTCGAAAACGGGCGAACCACTCGTACACACACTTCAAAGACAGTGCTTGATCTTCATAAACACGTACCAGCATTGCATTAGTTTCTTTTGGTGTCTTGCCAAGCTTAAAACTGTACATTGATCTTTTGGTCGTTCATTTTCCTGTTCGCAGTTCAGAACCAACGCAGTAAACATGCACTGTGCCAAACAGACCTTACACGGCACACACACGATGCTCAACTGAACAACATTGGGAGCAGGTGGTAAAAACCTGCTGCTACGCAGGTGCAGCCTTGTGTGTCGCCAGTGTTGCCGGATCTACCATTCTGACTTCATTTACTGAACTTTATTGTCGCAGGTTGTATATATTAAATTCCAACTATAATGCTGTGCAAAAGCAGATGATGATGATTATTATTTTTATTATTCAGAATAATTTGAAACTTACATAAATCAAAACTCTGGAACTTTATAATATATCATCTCTAGGCTGCCACAAAGAGTAGCATCCAAATTTTGGTTAGGTATGAAGCTTTTCATTTTAGAAATAAATTCATCAAAGGAAAGAACAGCTGATAGTTTTTGAAAGTCTATATGCATGATTCTTAAAAATGGAAATTGAGCCTCTTAGTACACTAATTGCAATGGCAGTGATGAGTGTTTTTAGGCCCAACTCTTTGGCTGAATGGTCAGCATTTAGGCCTTTTTCTTGATTAATTAATTTCATTATGTTCCGTATTGATATCTACCATATATCATAGAAAGAAAAGAAAGATCCACCTGATCAATACTTATTTATTAAATTTCTTAATAACAGAACCGGTTTCGACTCCTCACAAAGTCATCTTCAGCTGTCTTGTACATTTACATTAGATTACATATTCTTAAGTGTTGTGCCTTGCCAATTGAAAAGATTGTATTTGACAGACATTAAGTAGTCATGTTTCAAAGTGGTTAGTCCAATGTTTATATACTTAAGTTTGTTTGAAGACTTTTTTTTTTTTGCTAGGGGCTTTACGTCGCACCGACACAGATAGGTCTTATGGCGACGATGGGATAGGAAAGGTCTAGGAGTTGGAGGGAAGCGGCCGTGGCCTTAATTAAGGTACAGCCCCAGCATTTGCCTGGTGTGAAAATGGGAAACCACGGAAAACCATCTTCAGGGCTGCCGATAGTGGGATTTGAACCTACTATCTCCCGGACGCAAGCTCACAGCCGCGCGCCTCTACGCGCACGGCCAACTCGCCCGGTATTTGAAGACTTAATACACATATTAAAATGATAATTATTTAAACACATTAAAAAGATTACAATACATGATAAAATATTTCTATGTACATATATTCTATTACTGTCCAAGTTTTATGGGTAAAACATCTTCTTAAAATAACTTTGTCATCTTTCGTTATTATGATTCGTCTGATATAAAAAGATAATGTGCTCAAGTTCAGCTTTATTATGTTCTTGTAATGTATTGCATCTAGGCTTTATACTTTGTCAGATGAAAGAACGTGTGTCAGAAGCTGAATTGACATTTTTCAAGTGAATAGTATTACGCTCATAATAATGGTATGTCAGGTAACCTAAAACTTATGTTAAAAAAACCTGTTGAGCATAAACTACATAAAGTACACAAAATACAACACAAGGTAAAAGTACACTTTAAGATGCAAATGTCTGATTATAAAGTGAAGGGTATAAACATTCATGCAAGTTTATGCTGAGTTCGTATGGGGCACTTGTATCATTACGTAAACATGCTGAGTTCGTATGGGGCACTTTGCATCATTTCATTATATTCACAAAAAATCCAACCACTATATAGCGTGCAAATTTTCTAATATTGTTAAATGTGTACAGATTTGAAGATGAGTGTGTGCTGCTGGAGTTGTTGATAATCTTGAAACCGTTAAAAGTGTTCCGAAAGTGTCTGCTTGTGTGTGCATACGTAAAGGTTACTTACAGTTGTTGAGTGGTTGAGAAGCGTACAGCTTGGCTGTCTGGCGTGTACTGTAGCGTGTACTTCTAGTGTTAGTATCTGTTGCTGTGAGGGTAATGGAGGGGTGGGTAAGGGAAGCTGTCTTGTGTGTAGGGGCGGGGTTAGGCATATCTTGTCACCTTCGCTGTGGTTCGCGTGTGACGTTGTTTGTTGATTGTTGTAAGATAGTAATTTTTTACAATAGGAATAATTTTGTTAAATAAGATGTTGGTTTTTTCGGTTATTTCGTTAATATTGAAATTGGGGTTGGAATATTGATCTATTGTTATGTATAGTTCTTCTGTAATATTGAGTAAGGGTCCTTTGGGGTTTGTATTTAATATTTTCATATCGTTATCTATATTCGTAAAATTATGTTTGTACTCGACCCTATGTTGACCTATCGCCGAAAAATGATTGTGCTTTACAGCATTGACGTGTTCATTGTATCTGACAACAAAATTTCTACCGGTACGTCCTATGTAACTTGTTAAGCAATTATTGCAGCTGATTCGGTAAACTCCAGAGCAAAGGTATTTATTGTTATTATTAATACTCTAGGTATTATGTATGATGCTACTACTATTATGCGTGGTTTTGAAGGCTATTTCGAGATTGTGCTTCTTGAAAATGTTAGTTAATGGGTATATGTGTGTGTTATTGAAGGTGAAGGTTGCATAGTCCTTCTTAGGTTTGTCTATTTTTAATAGTTTAGTTTTGGGTCAAGACTTGATCTTTTGAATGATTGAGTTAACTATTTCTTTCTTGTATCCATTTTTTCTTGCTATTTCTTGAATCAGATGTATCTCTTCGTTGAAGTCAGTTTTTGATAGTGGTATGTTGAAGGCCCTGTAAATCATACTGTGATAAGCTGCTTTTTTATGGGAGTTGGGGTGAATGGAATCTATTTTAATTGTGTTTATTGTATGAGTGGGCTTGCGATAAATTTTGAAGGTCAAATGATTTTCATGTCTAATAATAGTCAGATTGAGATAATTTAATTTGCAGTTACTCTCAGATTCTTTTGTAAACTGTTATGTAGGTCTATGGTGTTTATTCTGTCCAAAAGGTTGTTGTCATTAGTTAATCTGTTGTCAATGATGAAAAATAAGTCATCAACAAATTTGCACCAAAAAAAATATTCCATCTATTTTGCTGATTGAGGTGTGTTCGAGGTGGTCTATGTATACTTCGGCTAGTATACCGGAGGCGGGGGACCCCATCGGTAAGCCTAGTTGTTGATAAATTGTATCATAGAACCTAAAAAAAGTTGTTCTTAACGGTGAATTCAAGTAATGTTATGAACTCCTCGATTTCTAGGTTACTTAATTTACTGTGAGTTTTGAGATTGGATAAGATTATATCTATGTTTTTTTTAGTGGGAATATACGGATACATATTAGTTATGTTGTATGATGCTAAGGAATGGTATTGTCCTAACTGTAGCTCCTTTGTTTTACTACAGAAATCTACTGAATTGCGTATAGTTCTATTCGCTTGAAAAAAGGAATGTTTTTTTCCGCTTCCGTTTCTGTGAGTAAAAAGTATGTATTTTTTAGTAAGGTTTTGAGATTTCTTTGTATGGTATTTGTAGGATCTTTACGTATGATCCAGAAGGTATCATTTTTGAAGCATTATTTTGTTTTTTGAATGTATTCATCTTTATCAATGATTGCTGTAGTATTGCCTTTATCTGCTTTTGTTATGAGAAGATTGTTCCGTTTAATTTTGTTTTTTAGACTGTTTATGTGTGTTATATGCGCCTTGTTACTGTGTGAAATATTTTCTTGTACTTTGTTAATATACTGTGGTAGTTTTTTTGCGATCCGCTAATCAAACGCGTAACACATTGAAAAACCAACAAAATCTGGCTAAAAACTGAAATCAAGTTCTTTTATCGTAAAAAACAGCATTTGAATAATGAATTATACCTATTGCATTTGAAAGTGTCCCAAGAACTGCCATACAGCTATTGGGATCACTTTCAACGCATTACTAATGACAAAATAGAAAACCTAGCCATAAAAAACATAACACCCTCAGTAAAAAAAACTGGAGACTTTAAAACAGACACAAAGAACGAAACCCACGATTCCCTTTACGAATAACACTTCATCCCAGTCTAAATTAGACATTGAACACAATTTCCATCCACCCGTTAAAAAATCTCATGAACACAGTGTTCGAAGAAAACAGAAACCGATATATTGAGTAGGGGTCTGAAACATAATTGGGCCAATACGTTCATTTTATAAAATATTACAACTACCATTACTTTTTTCAAGCTAATAGAACTATACGCAATTCAGTAGTTTTCTGTAATAAAACAAAGGAGCTACAGTTAGGACAATACCATTCCTTAGCATCATACGACATAACTAATATGTATCCGAATATTCCCACTAAAAAAAACATAGATATAATCTTATCCAATCTCAAAACTCACAGTAAATTAAGTAACTTAGAAATCGAGGAGTTCATAACATTATTTGAATTCGCCGTTAAGAACAACTCTTTTTAGGTTCTACAATTTATCAACAACTAGGCTTACCGATGGGGTCCCCCGCCTCCGGTATACTAGCCGAAATATACATAGACCACCTCGAACACACCTCAATCAGCAAAATAGATGGAATATTTTTTTGGTGCAGATTTGTTGATGACGTTTTTGTCATCATCGACAACAGATTAACTAATGACAACAACCTTTTGGACAGAATAAACACCATAGACCCACATATACAGCTTACAAAAGAATCTGAGAGTAACTGCAAATTAAATTATCTCAATCTGACTATTATTAGACATGAAAATCATTTGACCTTCAAAATTTATCGCAAGCCCACTCATACAATAAACACAATTAAAATAGATTCCATTCGCCCCAACTCCCATAAAAAAGCAGCTTATCACAGTATGATTTACAGGGCCTTCAACATACCACTATCAAAAACTGACTTCAACGAAGAGATACTTCTGATTCAAGAAATAGCAAGAAAAAATGGATACAAGAAAGAAATAGTTAATTCAATCATTCAAAAGATCAAGTCTCGACCCAAAACTAAACTATTAAAAATAGACAAACCTAAGAAGGACTATGCAACCTTCACCTTCAATAACACACACATATACCCATTAACTAACATTTTCAAGAAGCACAATCTCGAAATAGCCTTCAAAACCATGCATAATAGTAGTAGCATCATACATAATACCAAGAGTATTAATAATAACAATAAATACCTTCGCTCTTGAGTTTACCGAATCAGCTGCAATAATTGCTTAACAAGTTACATAGGACGTACCGGTAGAAATTTTGTTGTCAGATACAATGAACACGTCAATGCTGTAAAGCACAATCATTTTTCGGCGATAGGTCAACGTAGGGTCGAGTACAAACATAATTATACGAATATAGTTAACGATATGAAAATATTAAATACAAACCCCAAAGGACCCTTACTCAATATTACAGAAGAACTATACATAACAATAGATCAATATTCCAACCCCAATTTCAATATTAACGAAATAACCAAAAAAACCAACATCTTATTTAACAAAATTATTCCTATTGTAAAAAATTACTATCTTACAACAATCAACAAACAACGTCACACGCAAACCACAGCGAAGGTGACAGACACCGCTAACCCCGCCCCTACACACAAGACAGCTTCCCTTACCCACCCCTCCATTCCCCTCACAGCAACAGATACTAACACTAGAAGTACACGCTACAGTACACGCCAGACAGCCAAGCTGTACGCTTCTCAACCACTCAACAACAGTAAGTAACCTTTACGTATGCACACACAGGCAGACACTTTCGGAACACTTATAAACTTCTAAATTTATTTAATTTACTCTTTACAGATAATTATCAATCGTCATAGACCGAAAAAGAACCACCACCAACAACTACTGTTTTTACACGTCAGTGAAATCTGCATTTAACGGTTTCAAGATTATCAACAACTCCAGCAGCACACACTCATCTTCAAATCTGTACACATTTAACAATATTAAAAAATTTGCAAGCTGTATAGTGGTTGGATTTTTGGTGAATATAATGAAATGATGCAAAGTGCCCCATACAAACTCGGCATAAACTTGCATGAATGTTTATACCCTTCACTTTATAACTAGACATTTGCATCTTAAAGTGTACTTTTACCTTGTGTTGTATTTTGTGTACTTTATGTAGTTTATGCTTAATAGGTCATTTAACATAAGATTTGTGTTACCTGACATACCATTATTATGAGCGTAATACTATTCACTTGAAAAATGTCAATTCAGCTTCTGACACGCGTTCTTTTATCTGACAAAGTATAAAGCCTAGATGCAATACATTACAAGAACATAATAAAGCTGAACTCGAGCACATTATCTTTTTATATCAGACGAATCATAATAACAAAAGATGACAAAGTTATTTTAAAAACATGTTTTACCCATAAAACTTGGACGGTAATAGAATATATGTACATAGAAATATTTTATCATGTATTGTAATCTTTTTAATGTGTTTAAATAATTATCATTTTAATATGTGTATTAAGTCTACAAACAAACTTAAGTATATAAACATTGGACTAACCACTCTGAAACATGACTACTTAATGTCTGTCAAATACAATCTTTTCAATTGGCAAGGCACAACACTTAAGAATATGTAATCTAATGTAAATGTACAAGACAGCTGAAGATGACTTTGTGAGGAGTCGAAACCGGTTCTGTTATTAAGAAATTTAATAAATAAGTATTGATCAGGTGGATCTTTCTTTTCTTTCTATGATATATTTAGGCCTTTTGTTCAGAGGGCCCCGAGTTCAATTCTTAGCCGAGTTGGGGATTTTGTTAGTGTCTGATTAATTCTTTTGGCTCGAGGACTGGGTGTTTGTGTTTGTCCCAGCACACTCCTCTTCATATTCAGACAGCGTGCCACACTACCAACAAGAATGAAAAGACGCAATATTGATTACATCCCTCTGGGTAGGGTTGGCATCAGAAAGGTCATCTGGCCATAAAATAGAGCCAAATCCACATGTCTGACACAGTTCACCCCCGTGACCCCACAGGTGTGGGAAAAAGTTATAGAAGAAGAAGTGATGAAGTCTGAACTCCTTAGAGAAGTCTGCAAAAATTTTGGGTTGGTGCCTTTTGTTGCAAACGTCAAACCAGTGACTGATTATATGTAATGTGATACATTTCTGTGAAATATTCAACAATAGGTTCATAGATGCTCTTCTCTGCATTGACTTCCTCGGGTTGATTGAAGTGAGTCTCAAACCTTATTGTAGGATCTATGATGTATCCCTGTGAAGAATTTGCCTTGTAGGCAATAATGACTATTCACCAATTGCTGTCATTACAAGAGAAACAGTGAACTTCTTGGTATACTTTGAATCCCTTATCCTTCTGAGCTTCAGCGATGGCTAATCTGGCAGCATGATGACACGAGTTATGTAAGAGTTCAGGACATGAGCAAGAGTTTAGAACTATCAAGCTATCAAACCGGAAGACCACCAGTTAGAGAGTGTGAATAGTTTTTACCTATCTTGGCATTATAGTCTCAGGAGAAAGCTTGCCCACAAGAGAGATTGCAGGCAAGGAGCAAAAGAGTTCATTCTTCTAGCAACAAATTAGGACCCTTCTTTGGGATCATAAGATTCCATAAAAAGCACAATAATTGGCAATATTCAATAGCTACTTCATTACTGATCTTGACCTGTGGTGTTGAATTATGCACCCTCACAAAGAGACAATGGAAGACTGCAGGCATCGGAATTGTAGTTCCTGAGGTCCACTGTCCAGAAGAGAGGATAGACAAGTTAATAAATGAGGAGGTGATGTAGGAAGTTGGGATTAGGACATCTCTACTAGACAGAATCAACACATCCAGACTGCAGTGGGTCAAACATGTGATGAGGATGGAGCCTTTGTGGGTAATTGGCACAGTAATGACAATGAGATCCCCTCACTCTCCCACCCAGGTGACATATGGCAAAGAGCACTCTCAGGGCTGCCAACACATTGTGATGCTCCCATTGGAAGCCATACGTAGTCCAAGTGAAGAAGTGAAGACAGCTCCAGTTCGACTCGCCTTACTGTTCTGATGCTGCCTGGTCCCTTGCTATCCGCAGTACTCTACACCTCACTGGCCTTAGGAAGGTAATCTCCAAATCTTCACTGTAACCTTACCTACCCATACCCTGGATATTCCTGTGCGACATCACAAAGAAAAATAGGCATGATTTCCCTGTGAATAAATTAGCAAAACTGATTACAAAGATTAGAGGAGAAAATCAACCAGAGGAAGTACAATGCAAGAAACTTAAAAAATCAGCAAACATCACACCGAAAATTCCCACAACCAGTCATCATATTTAATTGTCAAAATCACAAAATCCAGCCAATCAGGTGACAGGAAGAGATAAAGCCAATTAGAAAACTTACCCACACATACATATATACATACACACATATGTTAGTATTACCCATAACCTCCAGTGAGCTTAGAAGGGATGTACCGAGGTCGACAGCTGCAGTCGTTTAAGTGCGGCCAATATCCAGTATTTGGGAAATAGTAGGATCGAACCCCACTGTCGGCAGCCCTGAAAATGGTTTTCCGTGGTTTCCCATTTTCACACCAGTCAAATGCTGGGGCTGTACCTTAATTAAGGCCACGGCTGCTTCCTTCCCACTCCTATCCCTTCCCTGTCCCATCATTGCCATAAGACCTATCTGTGTTGGTGCGACGTAAAGCAACTAGCAAAGAAAAAAAATTAGAAGGAATGTATCTCCTTGTGTCAAAGAAGAGAGATAACATATGATCAATATTCTGACCTTGGACTTGATTGGTCCATTTCATGATTTAATTACGCACATTGCTTTCAGGCATTCAGAACCTCACGAGTCACTACCAGTAACTTTGTCACAAATGGTACTCTAACCTTCACTGTCAGTAATTTTGACACTGACAAATAAATATTACCAGAATCTAACCATTCACTAATAGTGACCATGTCAGATCATCAGAGAGAGCCTTTAGCTCCCCCTGGAGGCATCATAACTAATAGTTATAAGAATTAAGGTTGCTGCATGACCTTACCAAACTCTATCCTAAACCTGTCACTAATAGTGCTCTCCAGTAAACAATGACCATGTGGGGTCATTTGAAGGCATATGACCAACACTAAAACTTATTGTCATTACATGACATAACCAAACTCTAACCTAACTCTGTCACTGACAGGGCTTCCCAGTTAAGTAGAATCTAACGAGTCACTCATGGTGCTTTCTGGTTAACCAGAACCTAACTAATCACTAACATTAACCATGTAGGGTCATTAGGGGGCCTACAATTGCCCTAAAGGCATCACAGCTGTATAAAAAATATCAATTTCTGTAAGGAATTCATATTATTTCCTAATATTACTTTCGAAATTTTAATTTAGAGATGTTAAGAGCTGGATTTTGCTAGCCAAAAATTATAGGAAGATAACTTTTTTTTTCGACTGCTGCTTTCAGCTGCCTGTGTGGATAAAGATGAAGCACTTGCAAACAGCGCATTAAACCACCTCCTGTTCTACTCATGCTCAGTCAAAATCATCTATTGACTCACTCCTGAACATTTTATGACACTACAAGGCTAGAATAGGCTCATGCTCTAACATTGATTAATCTGTACCTTGATATCATCTAACTACCATTTTGTCCTCTCTCTGCAGTCACTGACTACTTGTACCCTTGTTTTCCAAACTACATGCCACACTCCATGATGTTCCACCCCAAGCAAATTTTTCCTTATGCTCACACTGCTGAAACAATTTCTTTTTATACATCTTCCTTTGTTATGTGTATTTCTACCATATATATTTACTTCAGAGAGGTGGTATGTACATCATATTGACTTCTAAGCAAGGCAGCCATGCTTTGGATCCCAATCAATGCACGTGCAGTTTTCAAAATGAATAGTCTCATCCGTATGGTTAGGGATCATCATAGCACTAAAAGTTATATTGCTGTGTTGACAATATCAACGATTACATAAAATAAACATACCCCCTCTCCCCCCTCCCCCCAACTTTTTCTTTCCTTCTACATTTACTTTGCAACTTAATTATTCTAACTTTAAATTTATTTATTTTATTCCACTTTTCCCTTCTTATTTGTATTCATTATCCTTGTTCTGTCATTCAGGGACCATCGGACGGTGTATGTAGGTGATGCAAGAGGACGTGTGTTCTCTTGGTGTGTATCAGATCAACCAGGTCGTGCTGTTGCTGACCACTGGCTCAAGGATGAAGGCACAGATTCCTGTGTGGGATGTGGAGTACGTTTCACTCTGTACGAGAGGAGGCACCACTGTCGTAATTGTGGTCAGGTTTTCTGCTCAAAGTAAGTATTTTTTATGTGCACACACCTTGAGTATAAAAAATAAATATGTCCAGTTCATTTTCTTTCACTTGTCGCTTTAAAATCCTTATTTGTGGTTGTTCATGGAAGGCCATGCATGTTAAAACATCCGCTTAAGAAGAAAAAAGTTGCAGCAATTAAAACAGAGTTTATAACATGGCTCTGTAGATCACCAAGCTAACATTTGACCCACATGTTGAGATCAGCTCATGCTGAATAATGATAATTCAAATTTTGTTTGTGAATTGATGGTTTCTTTGTTGTTAATATTAAGTTGCATAGCATTATGAAGTCTGCAGGAGGTCTTTTCTGTGTCTGAGTAGTCCTCTACATTTTTTGATGTTCTAAGCTAACAAAAGTTGTTTATAATTATGAATGACTTCCAGGACAAGAGTTCTGACCCATCGAAGGTAGCAAGTGATAACTGGTGTGCCAAACTGAGTAGCTAAGACAGTAAAACAGTAAAACTCTGGCCTTCTGAGCTTAAGTTGGCGGATTCAGTCCTAGATCAGTCTGGTCGTATTTGAAGGTTTTCAGATATAGAGCCTTCTGCCAGTAGATTTACCACTCATAAAAGAGCTCCCATGGTATAAAATTCCAGCACATTGGTGTCTCCAGAATCAATAAACGTAGTTAGTGGGACATTAAGCCAATAATATGCCGATCCATTTTTGGCAAGACATAGTGTTTACACTGCACTCTTTCTTCTAGTATGTGCTATTACAAAATCGTTACTTTCGTTCATCAGTCTGTCTCAGTCTCATACTCGGATTCAATTATATGAAAGCGACTGAGGTACGAGCAATGCTAAAAGTACCAATCCTTATACAGCCAGTCCCTGTAATGAATGGCGTGAATGTGTTGCTTATAGGATTGGTTAGTGTGTGCATTTTAACGGGTTTGACAGACTTATATGCAATAGCACTTTATGGCTCGATACGGAAAGCAACAGGAAACTATGTCACTCCTAATGTCCCTAGTACACTTCTTCACTAATGCCTAGGCTGTCTAAGACAGCTGATGGTGTAGCTATTGAGGATCCAACCAGCCTATGGGTGGAGGACTCAACATACATAAACCAATAGCATCGCTAGATATGTAGGTTAGCTCAGTGTACTCACGATGTTACATCACTAGTTAGACATTCGCATATTATGCTCAAGATTGCAAAATTGAATCCTAACACAATCCATTTCTTAAAATTCAAGAAACTTGAATCAATGTTTTACCCCTCCTTCATCTCCCTACCTTATCTTTCCTCAACACCATTTAATCTTCAATTCCTTTCACTCTTCTCTTTTTTCCACTATTCCTCTTCCTCTATTAATTTATTCTATCTTTTCTCAACAACAACAAAAAAAAAAATTCATTTCCACCTTCATTTCGATTTTTCTCATCCATACTCAACTCCTGCCTTACGCCGATTTCAACTACTTCAATCTAGACCTGAATTTTTTACGTTTTAAAAATTGCGCACTGTACATACATGTTTTCATTTGTTTCCGGTATTGCGCTTTTTACTATATTTTTTTCTCTTCACAATTGTTTTTTCACGTCAACTGTTCTAAGAATTCTATAGGAGCACAATTACTTACTCAATTATTATATTTATCTATATACTTACTTTCCCACAACCAAGGAAAATAACTGGATAGTCAAGCTATTCTCCATTTTACTTTGGCGTTTGAAACCACAGTGAATGTGTCGCGCTGATCACCGGGAGCTGGCAAGTTGCTTCAATGAATCTGCTCATCTTCAACTCCTACACGAATATGGACCTTCGTATGTGTTCGATTGTGATGTGACTTTATGCCTGACAGTGTTTAAATAACTGGCTTTGAACAGTTCTCCGCTATTCGTAATCATTGTGGGACTTTGCCTGGCGCTGCATCTGCCTTGCTGCCGCTAAGAGAATTGCGCACTGTTTTTCTTTTGAATGACTTGTATTTTACTTCTTGTAAGTTTTACAGTGTCTACCGCTGTTCATTTCCTTTTCATATTACCTCTTCTACTGATCCTATGCATTGTTCTCCATTTCTTAATCGGCTGATGATGACCTGGACTAGGGTCGAAACCGGTACCATTTCTAATTATTATTAAATGAGAATGTAATTCACTACATTTCTTATTCTTTGGTATTGAATAGGTGGAATCTCCTTATCAATTATGTCAATTTCAATGTTTTACTAGCGTGTTGGAGTATTTCTTGGGTGCTAAATTTTGGCACACTGATGTCATTAACAGAGAGAGGTGTTAATGTTTCATCAGTCCATCACTAGACATTAGAGATGTTGAAAATGAGTTTAGGCTGTTGTTTAGTCAGTATTTGAGTGGCCTCTCTGTTAGATCACCATCTCCAACTCAAAAGGTGGACGAGATATATTTTATAAATTATATGGCATGCTGTAATGTAGATGAATGGTGTGCAACCTACCCCACTTATTGAGGGCTACCTTTTACAGGTACAGTAGATAATGTACCATCACAACTGTTTTTTTAAGGAGCTTTTTTTAGGCAGTTGTAAATTTATGGTAATAGGCCTTATAAGACTTCCTTGCAGACGATCTTATAATACGTGTTTTTCCTTCTAATATATGTACGTAGTTCAGTGGCACTTTTACAATGCCCTTCGTGCCACTCACTCCTGTCTCCCCCCTTGCGACATGTAAACCATTCCAGCACTTTCACTAAAATAATGTTAAATCGTAAACTATATTGGAAATTACATAAGGTATTATTGTATTAACAAGATTACTGAGATGAATAAACAGTTTATGATAAGAATTTCTTAGTCATTCTCACAATATGGTCTCTAATTTCAACATATATATTTTATTGCAAACTACAATATAAAAACTCTAACTAAAGGCTACCTTTTTTTGCAGATACAGTAGATATGTACAGTCACAGATTTTCTCTGTATGCTCAACAATTCTTCCATACATACTTGGGGACTGTTATTGATGATTTAAGCAGTGTAAGCCAAGAAAATGCTTTGATGGTGGATGTTTCCTTCTTTTTTAACTTGCTTTCCAAAAATGGCCATTCTTGGCTCTCTTTTGTCATACACCTAAACATTCCTAGATAAGTGCTCTATACAACAGTGAAAACTGCATCAAAATCCATTCTGTGGTTCTCAAAAGTAGCCCACACAAACTGATACAGACACCTACAGGGGACTTAATTTGTATATATTTACATTATACAGTAGAAGTCTACTATATCGAGTAGGGCATATAACAAAAAAACCCTTATAACGACAATTTTTGTGTGTCCCTTCAAAATTCCTGTATTAAACTGTGTATTATCCTTTGGTTACAGCAAGAGTCCTATCACTGACGCATCCATTATGACGAGCGATTAAGCGTGCACGATTTTTCTGTTACCGATATTTATGCACCCCAGCGATTATGAGGCATGCGATCGGTCACCTTCGGTATCGTTTCCTTGCTATGTCCACTAGTGAGTTCTCTCATCGACATTCGAAGGCGACAATACCAATATAATGGTCCGTTATTGGACATTATAAATTTTCCAGCTAACTCATTCTTGGTTGCCAGTGTTTCGCCCCAGTGTGCGAAGTTGGGCTCATTGGTTGGTTAATAGCACATTTACCAAGATGCATAGCTAGTGCATACTGTGGAGGAAAATTTATAATGTCCAATAATGGATCATTGTATTGGGTAAGATAAATTTACTCATTCAAGACAAATATTTCTGGTTCCCTATTATGGGAATCAACATCTGTATCATTCAAAGGTGATGTTGGAGTCGATTAGAAATACCCGTTGACTGCTGTTCCATAAAGAAAATTTGGAATGAAAGAGAAGTTGTTTTCGTAATAAATGCGTAAATTACGTGTCCGATAACTCGTTAACTAGTTAAAAGTAAAGGCTGACTAAACAATCACTTAATTTTAATGCTAAATACTGCAATTAAGTAAGAATGGGATACACCTCAAGATTTGGCAGAGCGCATAATTGATTTCAGAGATTAGTTTATATTTTCTCGCATCTGGTTAAATTACAGAAAGGCTATTATCATGTAAATTATAGCGAGAAGGTTATCATTTCTCTACTGGCGCTTGAAATACGTTTTCATCATATGTATAGTACGGTTAAGTTAGGATTGGTGACGCTGTTTGAATGAGAAAACCGAATGATTGCCACAAAATGTGATCGAGAATCTTTGGTACAGTATAGTTTTCTCGCTGTGTGCATTTGCGAGCTCTCTCGTCAACATTTGTTGGAGTCTATTAGTAATACCCATCGACTGCTATTCTCTAAAGAAAATTAAAAATTAAAGAGGATAACACGTTTTCATAATAAATGCATAAATAACATGGCCGATAGCAGTTGTTAACTCGTTAAAAATAAAGGCTCAAGTAAATTACCTCTCAATTTTAATATTATATATTGAAATGAAGTAAGAATTTGTTACACCTCAAGATATGGCAGAGTACATCACTGATTTCAGAGGGTAGTTATATTTTCTTGCATCTAGTTAAATTTCGGAAAGGCTATTTATATGTAATCTTTTAGCAAGGAGGTTATCATTTCTCTACATGATTTTGAAATATGTATTCATGATACATATACGGTTTGGTTAGGTGACGCCGTTTGAAGAAGAAAACTGAAATGTTTGCCTCAGAAGCCTCTGGAGTGATACCGCATTTCTCTGAATCTAAGATGCCTCTTTTTTTTACCTCAGAATCTCTTGCAAAAATCAAGGGTTGTCTTGCATTTGTGGCCTAACAGTAATGAATACCACTGGCAAATACCACAGTACCACGCCGCTTCTTTTCTTGCGCACACTCGCACAAAACTTATTGACAATGAATGACCGCCTCTTTATTATACATCGCTAACCACAGCAACTGGTTGTACAGTGCCTCTGTGTAATGTCACTGGATCTCAGGAAATAGTGAAGGGAAAATTACGTTCTATTAGCCTCTGCAAAATCATTTCTCAAATTTGCAGAATGGCATCAAAACATGCACGCCTTTGAATTTTTTGAAAGACCACGGATACTCAGTGGCAGTGTTATAATGCGTCTACTGTACCTAACATATGAGTAACAACACAGTAAAGGTTTTCACCTATTCAATACAAAATATATTCACAATATTTTAAAATTACATGGTACTAGTTTCGACCCATATATTTTGTATTGAATAGGTGGAAACCTTTACTGTGTTGTTACTCATATGTTATTCTCAGTTCAATACGGACCAGCAACATGAAATTTATAACGCTTAATCTACTGTACCTGGCGCTTAGTAAAATTAAGTTTTATAGACAGCAGGAATATTTTCGTGATGGATAGTCATATTGTAAATACATGGAACAGGTATTGCCGGCAAATTTTCAATGGGTTCTCTTCGATGTTATGATGCCAATTTTAAGTTAATGGTCATTAAACCCATGGAAATAAAGAATAATTGTGCAGCCGTAAAAAAAAAATTTTTTTAATGGCATAACGAAAGCCAATGTTTGGCGTCTGAAAATAGTCTAAAAATGCGTACTGTACAACAAAGGCATTCATATGATTTTACAAAGCACTTTTTAAGACTAATTTAAAAATTTTGAAAGAAAAAGTGGGGGTCATCTTGGATGCGAAGTAATACGGTACTATAATTGTTTCAGAATGAAATTAAACGCTTTCACATAGTATCGGATTTCAAAAAATAACAAACAGGTAAGCTGTGGTGTGGATATCATCCGCAGAAGTGCAAGTTTTGAACAAACTGATAGCTGTTTCATATTGATTTTAATGTGCATGGGGGTTTTCCCGACTTTTATACAAAAATCGGATATAATGACAATCTGCTATAGTGAGTAAATTTTTCGTCATGAATTCTCACTATGATGGGCTTCTACTGTAATATAATGCACAGCAAGAATTGGTTATCATTGTATTTTCTTTTCCGCTGTCTGAAGAAATTCTGAGTTACCTGAGTAATTGCTGAATTACTTGTACCTAAACTGTTATGCTACAATATCCTTTTTATTTCCCTCAGATGTAGCCGATTCGAGTCGGAGATATCGAGGCTTCGAATCTTGAAGCCAGTGCGTGTGTGTCAAGGTTGCTATGCTGCACTGAGAACACAGCATCATTCTGGAGATGGGGGCACATAGTCACTAGCAGTTACCCCTGGCTGGGGAACTGTTAACACCTATCTACAAAAGAGGCAGCTTCTGTCCTCCTGGAAGAGATGAGACAATACTCTCCCTGTAGGTTCTCGTAGACTCTCGTTCGTCGGCTGATCTTTCATGAAGACAGAATATAGATATGTCTGTCTGACTGAGTGAAATGAACAGATGTGCTTTCCCCTTCTTTCTCTGTACCCGTATTTATTTTCATTTCAGTACTGTTGTTAAAATGAGAGTTTCACTTCAGAGGTATGTATATCAGCATTATCGCAACCTCTATGTTTGTGAGTATGTGTGTATGTGAATGTGAGGTCACAAATTTGGTATTTAATTGTGCTTTGTGTTAGTTTGCTGTATTGAAGAGACAAATGACTCCATCAGTTCTTTACTCCTAGTATACTTATCCTCTCCTCTCAATTTGATCATTTTATTGGTTATGATTGGGCTTTATGCAACCAAATTCTTCCATTAATTTTCAGTTACACTAAATATGGAATATTGTCATTTCCATATATTGAATTTTCTTGAAGTATTACATTTAGATTATGTATTACAAATGTATGAGGGACAGATTTTAAGGGAATGGATGTGCACCAGTTTATATCTTCAATTTATGAAGATGTTCAACAGTATTGAAATCTGGAAGGATTGCAAATGGAAATGTATATGAGGAAGAAAGAAGTGTTTGCTTTCTAAAAAAATCAGTATTGTTTTCCAATCAGGGTTGTTTACCAGCATAATAGTCTCTCTAAGATGCTGCAAATTCGGTTTATTATCTTCTTCCTCTATATTCTACTTGAAGTGAGAGAAACTACTAATTCCATCCACATGAAGATTTGATGGAGTCACTAATTTATTATTGTGTGAACATATGTGTTGGGAACATAACCACTATCAACTGATAATGTACAAGAAGTAGCCACCATGTTATGTACAGTTCTTGTTGCTCTGTACATGCTGTATTGTTTGATTATTTTAGCATATTATGCTAAAGAATGAGATATCCCGGTGATAAAGTATTATTTTAAGTTTTGTTCAGTATTATTGCAGATCATTTAGCATTGCTTTGTCCTTCCTTTTCTAGAATTGCACTTTTTTAATTCTATGTAAATATTCCTATAGGACAAGTAATCAATGTTAGAGAAATACCGAGGTCTATATTCTTTGATGTAGAAAATGTAAATACTGTATTACAGAATTAATTTGGACATCTACCTAATAACATAATTATGTAGACTTGTCGGAGAGTTTATTAATTTACTGAAAATTAAGTAGAAATATTCTTCTGAATATCTGAGGGTCTTTTAGTGTAATAATGAAAATTTGTTTTTCAAAAAAATCCTTGAGGAAGAAAAAAGTTTCAAATCCTTTTAGGTTAAAAGGAGGAGGTGCTCTGTGCTATTTATTTTCTATAAAACTCTAAGATATCAGGAATGTCATGTGATTCAGGTAGATAATATAGTAGCATATCTACTTCAATGAGACATAAGATCCTATGCTAATGAATGTGAGATTTTTCACAGAAGATTTTTTTTTTTTGCTAGGGGCTTTACGTCGCACCGACACAGATAGGTCTTATGGCGACGATGGGATAGGAAAGGTCTAGGAGTTGGAAGGAAGCAGCCGTGGTCTTAATTAAGGTACAGCCCCAGCATTTGCCTGGTGTGAAAATGATTTCACAGAAGAAGGATCATATTTCAATGGATTTGGTATGACAAACAGAACTCCTGTGACATAGCTAATGGTAACTTGGGAAGTGCACAACCCTTTCCATTTATATCTCTCATTCCATTTATTGCTTCCTTTTCAGTTTGTTTTTGACTTATAGATACCGCTTCTTATCCTTATTCTGGTGCATTCTCCTTACAGATGGTTAGCAACCATCATGAGGTTTTTTAAACACTATTTTATGTTTCCTGTAACAGAGTTCTGCTTTGAATCATCTTATTTTTAATCAGTAGAGGGATGGGAATGATATGAATACTTTTGAGCTACTTTCTGTGTTATATATGATTGAATCAACTGTTGGATGGCGGATTACAAAAGAGGTCTTCTTTTGACCATTAACTGAAAAATTCTATATTACTTTTTAAAGATTTAAAGAAAAGCATGTGTTCATCAAACTCTCTCATTAACTTGGCAAGTGAAATGTTTCAGTGTCCATTCTCCCAGAGATCCTTTTTTCTTCCTCATTTTGCTGGACTGAGTCACTCATACGGTTGAGGCACTGGCCTTCTGACCCCAACTTAGTAGGTTCAATCCCGGCTCAGTCCAGTGGTGCTCAGATACGTCAGCCTTGTGTCGGTAGATTTACTGGCACGTAAATGAACCCCTGCGGGACAAAATTCCAGCACCTTAGCATCTCCGAAAACCATCAAAAGTAGTTAGTGGAACATAAAACCAATAACACTTTTTTTATTATTATGATTATTATTATTATCATCATCATCATCATCATCCCATTACTGTGTTTAACTTCTAACTGCCTCCCTTAACTCTGATTGTTCTTATGAATAGAACTCACTGACTACTGTTAGTTTCTGTCTTGTTTCATTATCAACCTGTATAACTTGCTAGAAAGGCACAGAGATAGTCCTACATGCCTAGGGATTGTGTAGTATAAAGCATTCTCACAATAACACCATAGATACAGGTGAAATGAGACAGTGGCCATCTGATGCAGTCGAAAACTCTCTGGAATGTAGAGATTGCCCTGTATAGAACTATAGAATGCTGAAGTTCAGTTCTTCCACCTGCCCCATTTTGATAAGTGTCTGCTTCATCATCATCAGTTTACAGTTCTAGTTCTGCAGGTATTGTTCTTAAGCCTCTTCCACTCTCCGCTATTCATGAATGTCTTGTTCTTCACATCATTATCCATTGTCCTTCCCCAGTTGAAATGTCACCTTGACCATGTCTATCCAACATGTTCTAGGTCTTTCAACAGGGTATTTTCCTTCCATCTCTCTTCCCAAGTGCACTCAGGCTGTTCTCATAAGTTCCATCCTCATCACGTGTCTAGATAGTAGACCTGAGGAACTTCATTTCTGATGCCTGAGGGGGATTTGATGTCTAAATAATGGTGATATTAACTTTTCATTAGTTAAATTACTCATAGGATGAGGGAAAACAGGAATTTTTTTTTAAAAAATGAGAAATTAACAAGAAAAATGTCCATATTCTGGCAATTGATATTTTCCTGCTATATAGAAAGTTGAAATTTCTCTTTAAAAATGCTTACTTCCTTGTAGAGTTTTTAAAATTGTTTTTATGAGAGTTAATCACTGCATGAGGTTTGGGTTTAAAACATAAGAATTGAAATGTTTAAATTGTGTAGGATGGATATGGCTTGGAAGAGAAAGACTGGGCGAGTTGGCCATGCTGTTAGGGGCGAGCAGCTGTGAGTTTGCATCCAGGAGATAGTGGGTTCGAATCCCACTGTCGGCAGCCCTGAAGATGATTTTCCGTGGTTTCCCATTTTCACACCAGGCAAATGCTGGGGCTGAACCTTAATTAAGGCCACGGCCGCATTCTTCCAACTCCCAGCCCTTTCCTATCCCATCGTCACAATAAAACCTATGTGTCGGTGCAACGTAAAGCAACTTGCAAAAAAAATAAATCAAGTCAGTAGATACTTTTTTTTGGCTATGTGTTTGTGTTTATTAAATGCAGAAAATGCATATTTTGTAAACATTCCCTTTACACATAGTATTATATAAGATGACAAATAAAAAAGCATAGAAACCATCCCATAACCATAAGCTGTCTCATTTTAAGCAGATTAATATCTACATCACCTGCTGTTTTAGATTTTTATGTACAAGAATTGCTTACTTTACCTTTTACACATCAAGAATTTTAAATAGCTGGTAATGTTTATATGTGGAATGTAGAGATCAAGAGGGAGTCTATTTTGAAGATTCTTCTTCATTGAAGATTTGATCAGAATGGCTTTGGATTGTCAAAAACCTCTTACATGCAGAATAGAATGCCATATTTACAATTTGCTTTATGTTGTACCGACACAGATAGGTCTTTTCCAGGTGGAGTTTTGAGGGGAAAATGTGCATGAGGTACATGAATAAAACCTATGTTTAAGTCAAATTAAGAGAAGGAACAAATAGACAGATCAAAAATAAAAAAATCTGTTTTGCCCTAACAAGGTTAGAAATTGCCATCATAATTACAATTACATGTAATTGCTGTGCTGCTTCATATTTTAAAATCGAGATACATTCAGCAGTATAATGCGAGTTGGCCGAGCGGTTAGGGTTGCGCAGCTGTGAGCTTGCATTTGGGAGATAGTGGGTTTGAACCCCACTGTTGCCGGTGGTTTCCCATTTTCACACCAGGCAAATGCTGAAGCTGTACCTTAATTAAGGCCACGGCAGCTTCCTTCCCACTCCTAGTCACTTTCCTATCCCATCGTCGCCATAAGACATATCTGTATCTGTGTAACATACAGCAGATTACAAAAAAAAAAAAAAAATCTGTACTGCCCTAGCATGGTTAGAAATTGTCATCATAATTACTATACCTACTACAGTAGTAATTGTGATCCTCATGTAATTGCTGTGCTCCTTCATATTTTAAAATGGAGATACGAGGGGCGAGTCATAAGTCATGGCAACTATTTTTTTCTCGCGAACATGAGACTACACGGAAAATCTAAGATATGCATTTGGAAATATAGGGCATGTTCTTATGCATAGTGCCTAAAGACAAATTCTGACTTCAGGAGATTCTTGTAGGAACGTGACAGAACACAGGCCATTGGTAAACATTGTTTTATTATGGTATAGACAGCAAATGCACAAAACTACGTACAAAGGACAGGTCTCCACTGGTTACAGACCTTCGAAATAATAACCCAAGGTTTCCACTGTGCGTTGCCAGCAGTGGGCCAGGCGCTGAATACCCTTCGCTGCATGTGTATCACTTTATCCATGGACACTGGACTGCCTGGGCAAGGCAAATCGGCAGTTGATACTCTATCCCGTTTGAATGTCTCCACCCACCTCGCCACTGTTCTGTAGGGCATGGCATGCACACCTAATGCTTCCCGCAGCTCTGCATGGCATTGGCGTGCATTCCTGCCGTGGAGAACTGCTATTTTAATATACGATCGTTGCTCCTGGTTGTTTACTTCCATTTTATGACGCTCTCACTCACACGCTGAACTTGGGGACATGCTTAGACCCACACTGTTCTTTACATACACCATCTAGTGGCATCATACGCAAGTACATGCAGTACGTTTCCAAATGTATATCTTAGATTTTCCGTGTTGTCTCCTGTTCGCGAGAAAAAAAATAGTTGTCATGACTTATGACTCGACCTACGTACATTCAGCAGTATAATGATACTTGGTTATTAGCCACCTCCTTTTCACTTTGAGAAGTATAGAGAATGTATTGAAACTACTTTTCCAGGTGGAGTTTTGAGGGGAAAATACGCGTTGAGGTACATAGATTAAGCCTATGGTTAAGTCAAGTTATGGAAAGAAACAAAGAGAGAAATCAAGTCGCATATGGAAAGATAGGAACAGGAACACACAATAGGATAAACACTATGGTGGGTCGGTGAGAGAAGAAGTAGTAATAGAAAGAAGAGATTAGAACAAACAGGAAAAAAACTAAAGGTCATCAACAATATCCTGCTACCTCTTCTCACACTGACCAGTGTTTATCCAATTATGTGTTCCTTTTCGTGTTCCTATCTTTCTACACATGACTTCTTTTTTAAGTCGGTTGATGTGATCACACATTTTTTCGGTTGAATGAAAAGAGAACGAGCACATGCTTACATGACACCCTCCCATCTAAACTTTAGAGGATAATGCTCTAAGCAACATTTGATTTTAACACTATCGAGGTAGGAGAAATCCTAGTCATCATTGATATCACAAACTAAGTCTTTAATTTCTTGTAAATGCATTATTTCAACTTTTTACATTTTCATATCATTTTATTAATATCAGAATGTGTAATCACTGTAAAGTATGATTAGAAATCAGAGAAATTATCGACAGCTTTCTGGGTAAGATCAGTGTATCAAAAACATGGAGGGTGGAAGTAGTCTTATTGGCTAAGGAGCTTAGAATCAACTAATGAAATAGGAAAGATTAGCAAAGAAGATCACACTTGATCACTCAATGAAAACAACGAATGCCCAGGAGTATGTGGTCATTAACAAGAAATTCTGCTACAGATATTTGATAGTAGATTTTTTTCTCGATTCAAATAAATTTAGTGGGAGGTTTGTTGTATTGAAGTGGGAGTCAGGAGGGATGTTGAAAATTTTTGTTCACTTTTGCCTGTTACATTGTATTTCTAGTAAGGAACCCACCCGAAAGTCACTGTGATTTGAATTTGAGATGTTTGAGTTACATCCACTATGCCATTGCACCTCCTCCCTGCTATTTTTTTTTTTAACAAGGAATGTAGAAAATATACTGACACTGCACCCTATTTTTTAATGTTGTTCACTCCATTCTTGCTTCTTTCTCTGGACATATTTATTGTACTAACCACATTTACAATTTCGTGATTAATTGCAGTAGAAAATTATTTATAAATACATTTTTGAGCTGTAATGGGATTGAGCTCTTGATCAAGGATGGCACATGTACAGTGGAACCTCGATTATCCATTTCCAGAAACATTTTTCCCAGATTATGTGTTCAAATTACGTAGTCCTACAAGCATCTTAATTGAATCGTGTTTTAAAAATCCCACATTATGCATTCTTCAAAGAAATGATTTCAGAGATTTTTCAAGATGGGCGGAAATGAATATAATGCATTTGAGAACCCTGAAGAATCGATACTTGCATTCAAAACCATATTCTCCAGTACTACATAACCTATAAAAGTTGATTCGGCCTAATGGTAATTTATGTGGTACAAGACTTACAGAAACCTACTACCTATACCAATGACCAAATATCATGGTTGAAATGATGGCTATGTCGTACCTATGGATCCTTACATTAACATCCCGTTATTGCGGTAATTAGAGCAAGACCAGAAAAGCGATCGGCAGTGAACTTGCTTACAGGACCATTTTCGCAGTGCATTTACTGCAAAACCACGGAAGTCATAAAGTAGTGTGGCCGCAACAGCTGGAAAGAGACAGAGCACATTCCGATAGCTCTGCTTGAAGACAGAACGCTTTGTAAAAAAGTCTGCGTTATATCCAGGGTTAGATGTTTATTTTTGACAGAGTTTTTTACGATTGTATCGCTGTGCTGGTTTTCGGCACTTCTCTCAGGGCATTAATCACTGGGCTTTCAGACAGGAATCGAACTTGCTCCTAACACAAATGTAGTATTTTAATATGGTCAGATATCTTACTCGAGTGTTGTGTATTTGCAATATGCTTATGTGCTTATATGCTTGAAGGCTGTCTCATGACTTGAGAACCGCTCTAATTGGTGATGGCTTACTTCGAGGTAAGTGGGACAAAGTCTACAAAGTATAGTTTCTCGGCACTTTTACTCATTATGACATAGTACCTACCTAAGGTGAACCTTTCACGGTTGCTACAGTTTTGAATTATGCACTCAATCTTCTGGCACCGTCAGGCATTATATGATTGTGTTTTTGTGACCTGAGCAGATGTTGCACCTTCATTATATAAAGCCATGGGAGGTCTTGGGATATTACCATATAGGCCCGAATATAATATGGGAATGTTTACTTTTACATTACAGTATCCTTATAAAAACCGTAGTTGTTTTATATGCGCAGCCTTATATTTTAAAAGTTACCATTTCTCATCTGTACTGGTATCTCAATGCACTTCACAACTGAGCTCAAGATCACAGATAAAACAAAATTATATTTTTTACAAATTTTAGCTTGTGATCAGTGACAAAATTGAAAATAATGCATTCAAGAACTTTTGAGAATCAGTACTTGCATAATCATTCAAAGTCGAGTCAGCCTAATGCCATACAAGACTTTAAAAAACTTACTACATATACCAGTAACCAAATAAGAAAGGAAGAATTTTTTTTTAAAAAAAGGAGTGATTTTTCCATCATGTTGAGCGCTTGTGTATTAGATGTGCTGTATTGTCATTTTATTCTTCTTCTCCTTGTTCTTCTTCTTCTTCTTCTTCTTCTTCTTCTTCTTCTTCAATTTCGGCCTACTGTAGACTGTGAGAAACGACTGGTTTTCTGGTTCGTCTTTTCTTCTCCTCTCCTCTCATTTTTTTTTCATCCTTTCATTGAGGTTCCTCAGGGACCTGCATAAGCAGAAACGTATCAGGAAGAAGAAGAAGAAGAAGAAGAAGAAGAAGAAGAAGAAGAAGAAGAAGAAGAAGAAGAAGAAGAAGAAGAAGACTGAGGTTTCTCCTCCTTTCTTCTGACCAAGTGGTCTTGGTGTTTGTGTGTTGTTCCTGGAACCCCGTGAATTTATCAACCTTAGTTTGAAACACTGCTCGATTCCAGGTCTCATTTGTATGGATCCCAAACTTTTCTATATCTTTTCTTGTCTCCTGAACCCATTTTGTGGTCTTTACTTTGGTGAATGATTGTTGCTTGGCTTGGCAATTTTTAGTAGGATATTTTTCAACAAACTTGGCTGATCAAAGTTACTGATAAGAAAAGAAGTTTTCATGGGAAAGTTTCTCTGGTGAAACTGACTTATTATCCAGCTTTTTTATTTGTGTAATTGCTGAAGTGGTTTTTTTAGATTTTATAGTTATACATTATATCATTATTGTGATGAGCAAGCCAAATTGCTGATTGTTTTAATTCATTCCCAGATTTTCTGTTTTCCCACATTGTGCTTTTTTTTTTTCCCCATCTTCCCTCCAAAAGCGGAGAAGCGAGGTTCCACTGTGTAGAGAACTGGAGTTAAAAGTACAGAAAATATGACTATATATTAAAATATTTAGTCCAGTGATTTACATTACTATTTAGAGTATACAAAATATACTGATTAAATTCTATCTCAAGTACCAAGTTATTAGGTGGAAATGTAAATTACAGGATTTATGAAGCAAATCAGTTATCAAAAGTATATGTAGGAAAAGACCTGCTTTAATGTGCTGTAATACAGTACTAATTTTAATTTTCAAATCAATTTCCAGAAGCTGATTACCATACTCTTGGACCAATCTATAAGCAATTATTGATCATAACTGTCCACCACCATATGATTTCAACAGTTGTTAAATCTCAAAACATGAATATATTGGTATAAGTCCTGTCAGATATGCAAAATAATTACCTACCAATCATTGAAACATTAATGTGTATAAATTTTAATATTAGTTTATTATTATAAGTAACTTTAAAGTTTAATATTTTCTGCAAACCTGGCATATACAGTTTCAATCTTGTTCTGATCTAATAGTTTATGTGTACATGGATTTATATGTTGGGAATATCTTAGTTCTCTTCCATACACATGTGTAGTGATATTTTAAATTTACATTTTAAGATTTCTATACCTGATAAATCAGTTCTGTTTCTCATCCATAGATTTTGTAATGGTGGTAACTGACAATATTTTTTTACATTATTTTAACTTTATTGTTATTTACAATTTATTTTATAAGACAGTACCCATGGAAAACTGCAGGAGAATGTTATGTCTTATGAATGAGTTTGTAACTTTTATTGTTTAAGCTTCCTTAGTTGCTGAGAGCAATATTATAAATGTTAAGAATGTTGTGATTCTGGAAAGTAATTTGATGTTTGCATTCCCAGTTTTTGTTTATAGTATTAAAATGAGATATATTTCATTGTTGTTTATTTCTGCTGATATTTTTAGCACCCAACAAGGCAGCTAATTGACTTCTTCTATTAAGATTTCATACATATTTGATTCTGCCTTTTATGTACCAAGTACCTTTATGTACCTTTAAGGCGAGTCCTTCAGTTTTACATTTCCTTTCATGGTGAATTAAAATGATTCATTGTTACCTCTTGGTTGTAAAAATTATTATTAATTGAAATGATTATTAATTCAAAATGTGTGTTGGTTTACACAAAAAATAGTCTGAATGTTGTCCAGTGCATTTCTATAGATGTTTGGTGGTTTTGAAACTATTTATCCCTAGTGTTCTTTCACTTTGTGAAAACAATACTTCGTCCTAAGCATGGACTGAGCAGATCTGGAAACTGTTGGAAAGTTGTTGCTGTTTCCTAAATTGTTGTCCTTAAACCTCTGAACAGGCCATTTATGTCAAAGCTAGGCCCCTCAAGACAACAAGCAAACCTCTAAGCCTGTTTGACTTATTGAAGAGTGTGTCACATTTAAAATGAAAATAGAATTAATACATCAGGTAGCAGTGGACAATAATTTTGATGTGAAGTCTATACTAAACTCAAGCAAATTTGTTTCCCTTATAAATAGCTGTTAGTTTTAAGTGATTATTGGCTGATGTGTCATTCCTCCCAATACAAAACTTATACCATCAAAAAATTTGTTATGTTAAACTGTGCAGAAGAAAATAGCTCTTTATTGGGTGTGCTGCTTTAGCAACTTGTACATTTCAGAGTTGATGTATTGTACCATAATATCTGTTATTTTCTAGTAGATGTTTTTATACAGCATCCAACATGTTTGATTGGTCAGAAACATTTTCTAGATACATAATTGTGTTGTAAATAGTTTTGTATATAATATATAAAAGTATTAATTTACACCTAAAGCTGCAGAGTACATGAATTTGATTTTGTAATTTAAAGGATATTTTGCTTCCTATATAGTGCTCATTCCCGTGTAGTTGTTATATATGAGAGGAAATATGCAGAATCAATTTCACACTCTAAATATTTAAATTGTGCTCCATATTAAATTACCAGTTTACATATCTGTCTCTTATTCTGCTGGTAATTTGATGATGATATACTTCAGTATAACTATTAAATTATCTCTGTGGTTTAATGTGCAGTGCAAGAAATTGAAAGAATATCTATGCATAATAAATTGGTAGCAAGAAATAATGATATAGATGTTGATTCCCATAGGGAACCTGAAATATTTGTCCCACATGAGTAAATTTATAATACCAATATCAATGATCCGTTATTGGACTTTTTAAAAATATTTTGCATGCTTGAAGTTTCAGGCTTTTAGGGGTTTCATACCTTTATCAGAATACAGCTTAATCATAAATGGATGGAGATGAGGATATGTACACAGCAGACAGGAAAGAATCATATCTGCTTTTGGAGCAGTGTATTATTAATTGGAAGAGAAAATACAGTTATAGATGTGTAGAGGAAAAATGTATGTCTGCATAAGAAATCTGTAACAAGAAATAAACCTTCATTTTTGCATGCTTGAAAATTTCATAAAATACTCAACATCTCTGCAGTTATATGAGAAATTTTCTTGAAGTTTGGCCCTTATATATATTATTACTGAACATTTTGTATGGAGCAACAATAAGTGATTGCATGATCTTCTTCTTTCTTAATCTGTTTACCCTCCAGGATTGGTTTTTCCCTTGGACTCAGTGAGCGATCCAATCTCTACTGCCTCAGGGGCAATGTCCTGATGCGTGAGACTTTGGGTCGGGGGATACAACTAGGGAGGAGGCCCAGTGCCTCACCCAGGCGGCCTCGCCTGCTATGCTGAACAGGGGCCTTGTGTTGGGACGGGGAGATTGCAAGGGATAGACAAGGAATATGGGAGGAAGCGACCGTGGCCGCCATCCCGACATTTGCCTGGAGGAGAAGTGGGAAACCAGGGAAAACCACTTTGAGGATGGCTGAGATGGGAATCGAACCCACCTCTATTCAGTTGACCTTCCGAGGCTGAGTGGATCCCATTCCAGCCCTCGTACCACTTTTCATATTTCATGGCTGAGCCGAGAATCGAACCCGGGCCTCAGGGGGTGGCAGCTAATCACGCTAACCACTACACCACAAAGGCGGACAAGTGATTGCAGGATACAATTAGGCTAGTTATTAACAAGTTTTCAAAAAAAATTCTCATATTTTTAAAAAAAATCCAATATTTGCACAACAGAAGTAAAATCAAACAATTTTGTTCACTCTTCTTGAAAACAGAGAGATTAACCATGAGATTAACAGGTATAGGTATTTTCACAGATTTTTAAAGATTTTTTTTTTGGTGGTTATTTGTCCTAGCCCCCTTTTTTTTAATTAAATGTGGCCATTCTAGTTCATCGTCAAAACTCTGAAGAATCCTAAAAAAATTTAAGTGTATCATTGTTACAAAATATGAGGTCAAAGAGTAGCTTGATTCATTGACGAAGAGAGTAAATAATGTAACAGAAAGAACAAATGTCGTGAGATGCAGAGCAGTATTACGCTCATATGCTATGCCTCCTACTCTGACTAGAGCATACTCCTCTTCTCTAAAATGCAAATATCTTAAAAAAGCTATTGGGAAATTTTGCATAAAAATCGGTACAGAGATGAAGGAAAGTATAATCTATCAGATAAACTTAAAAAGGTAAAAATGGAAACCTTTTAAGTGTCCAGATCAAGTAAATGACTGTGAGACAGAGATTGTAGTGAAGATGAACGAGCAGGAGGGAAAGGAGGAGTTGATCAGGTCTTCATAGCAACACCAACAACAACAACATCAAATAGATAAGTGGGCTTTTTATAGTTCTTTAGTCAGTGATTGATGCAAATATTAAGAGTTGTTTCTTAGGGGTACCTTGAAGTGGATTGCTTGATGTTGATTGAAATGTTTCATGATTCATGTCATAAGGTTGCATTGCTGCATTGAGTAATAATTAAAATGTCCTGAAGCCTTGAAAAATAATCCTATCAAACAGAAAAAGAAACTTGGGTCTGTGAGGACATCCTGGCATTCATACTAAGGTTCCTCCTTATAACCTAAAATCCTACAAGAATTTTTAAACCTTTTTTTTTTTTTTTCATTTTCATGCACTGTTTTCATAACAAAGGTCACGAAGAATGCTCATAGTCTGAAGGATTTCATGATAGTAATCTGGAATTTTTTATTTATTTATTTATTTATTTATTTATTTATTTATTTATTTATTTATTTATTTATTTATTTATTTATTTTATTTTATTTTTTTTTTTTTTCCCCCAAGAGATTGAAGGTGAAATTATTCTGCATGTATTGGGTGCAAGAACATTGTATATAGTTGTACATTGAATGAGTGGTTGAGTGGTTGGACAAAGAATTTTATAAAATGCTCTAATTTGATGCAGTACACCATTGTTAATGAAATGTAAAGTGTTTTGTTAAGTGAAGTTTGAATGTGTCCCCTCAAGACGTTAGTTTATTATATAAGTTATGATGTGTTGTTCTTTGGGCTGATGTGAAATTCTGTGTACAGTAATATTGTAGATTTCACCAAATTTAAGACTGGGATACAAAAAAGGAATATGTGTTTAACCATATAAATAGATCAGAAACAGATGTTGCATGACATGAGTTTTTAGTCAAATTGTTTCCTAGACATTTTGCATATGCTGTAGCCCTTCCTATACTGGTTTTGGTTAGAATTATTTCTTCAGTAAGGGCATTTTTTTTTTTTTTTTTTTTTTTTTTAACATAATCTCATCCAGATATCATAGTAAGTTAGAATTTGGTACTAATCTAGTTACCCTTTCCTCCAAATCATGTCAGTGTTCCACCTATCCAGGGCCTTCAGTAATAAAATATTGTTAGATAGTTCTAAGTGAGAAATGGGGAAATCATTTTTGTTACCTTTTGGAAGTTTTTCAATGTTTGTGAAAAACTTATTGGTAATGCTGAATAAGGGGAAATTTAATTTGAAAGAGTTTTACCAACAGCTTGTGATATAAGATATGTACAGTGGTCTAGTCCTTCAGAGTTCTATTAAGCTCTTTTTGTGTGTTAGACTGTGTTATTTTATGCAGCTTATGTAAAGGTTGCTGACATTTTAAACACATTGCAGTATTCTTCATTCAAGCAGCTATGTATCTCTACTCGATCAGTCTCCTTTGGCAGTTAAAACCAACTATGAAGGTGTCTCTATGCCTTGCCTTATATTGTATCCAATGAGACCACTGGGTGAGGGGTAATTCCATATGTTCCTATGCTTGCAGGAACCCGAGTGTAAAGATGCAATATAAGGCAAGGTAGTTGTAGTTGATTTTAGCTGCCTGAGGAGACTGATTACCTTAGATCAAATAGGGTACATCAGTCACCTTGACAAGAATACTACAATGTGTTGAAAACGTCGGGAATCTGTGCATAAAATGACGACACGGTCCAACGTAGAAAGAGAACTGAATAGTAGTTTGACAGATTATAAAAGTTTCATCCTTGAGAGTAGTTGAGAGCAAGCTATGCGTAAAAGGGAGAGAATGTGAGGAATAAAAGCAGATTTAAAGGGCAGAGATATAGGACTTCATAGATTGAAAAGGGCCCTGTATTTTCACAGATACCATCCCATCGCAGAGTGAGTTATTTTTTGTTGTATTTTTAAGATAGCAGCAGACTGGTTATTTTTTTATTGCTTACTACAGTATCTTTCATGATTGTAATTCCCATGGGGAATGGTGTAGCAGCCAACCCAACTTGTAACCCCACACCTTGCCACACCTAACGAGCATTGCCACTTTGTTAGATTTCACAAAATAATTTTCCAAGTTAACACTGAATAGTATGTGGCACTAACTTTATTCCTTTGGTTTATTTGTGTCCCTAGCTTCATCAGTTGTGATGAGTTACTATGTCCTTTTAACTGACTACTGTAGTATCAGAGGGGTGGACGAGTCTTCTGCTTTATTTCAAGATATTATGATGTTTCTGGTCTATTTATTATATATCTCTATAAATTATATGCTTGAAAGTGTCTTGGATCAGTTCTGTGGTCATTATAGTAAGTAATGCCGTAATTAATGATTGCTGCATTTCAGGCAATATTTGTTTTCTGGAATGTGCCCAGGATCCAGTTGTTCAAAATGAAATTTATGACCAGAACTGATGTAATACTTGAGAATGTATGGGAAAAATTCGCAGGAAGGAAAGATAATTGTAAATATCTCCTTATATTAATCTAAATTGTATTTTAAATATACTGTGATAGCAGTTTAATGAATTAGGAATGCTGTAGTACAGTATGTTCTCTCCTACCTGCTGACTGTGTCAAAGATATAATTTTAAATAGTTAATTTGCTGGTTGTGTAATAAAATGTTCATTTAAGCATGTGCCCCAAGTTACTGGTCTCTCCCCCCTTCCCGCTCTCTCTCTCTCTCTCTCTCTCTCTCTCTCTCTCTCTCTCTATTGTAATTAATACTGAGAAACTCTGCTCACTTTCTATTATGATTTGAACTTGCTGTAATATTGGTTTTGCCAGTTGCCAGGATGATCTCAGAACCTCCCCAGACATACTGTCTTTGTTGCCCATGTAGTTTTACTGGCTCAGTATGCATCATTTGATAGTGAGGATGTGATTAGAATTAGATCCTTCTTAACCTTTAAAGGACCAATTGGTCGTATGTCACTGCAAAAATGACTGACTGATATATTGCCAATGACCTCTCTATATAGTTTAGATGACCTGCTGGTGATATTTCAACAGTTGTGTGAAACATTATTTTAAGGACAAAATTTAGGAATCGGAGTGTAGTAAAGAACAGAGTGAATAACATATATTGAAGTATTCTAATATTTGGTGAGGTGTTATTCAGTTATTTTTGTTAATAGATCTCCCTTTATATAAGTGCACATGACTACAACTTAATTCTGGAGAATTTTCATATCAAATGCAAGACAAAAGCAGCAACATGATCAATCATGTTGGTTTTTTTTTTATTCAAACTGAACTAAATTTTGTAATGTGTACAATGAATTTTTTTTTCTTTTTCTAGTTGCTTTACGTCGCACCGAAACAGATGGGTCTTATGGCGACGATGGGACAGGAACGGCCTAGGAATGGGAAGGAATCGGTCGTGGCCTTAATTAAGGTACAGCCCCAGCATTTGCCTGGTGTGAAAATGGGAAACCACGGAAAACCATTTTCAGAGCTGCCGACGGTGGGGTTCGAACCCACTATCTCCCGTATGCGAGCTCACAGCTGCGCGCTCCTAACCATATGGCCAACTCGCCTGGTGTGTACAATGAATTGTAATGTTATATTTCCCATTTATAATTTTGCCTGTTTTATAAACTGTAGATCTCTAATTTTTTAATATTTGCAGCAAGGTTTTTTAAACATGTAATTTCTTTTTATATGGGAAGAGGTGCCTCTTTCTACACTGGAAAAGTAATCTTCAAGAATACTGAATTATAACCAGAGTAATGGATTCATTAAAAATGGCCTTTGTAGGCCATGGTCTTTCTCTCAAATTAACTTAAAAATAACTAGTATTTTCAAACACCCTTGTCTCAAACATACCCAGCCCTCAAAGTGTGAATATTTATTTGCCTGTTAATAACATTATAATGACTTTTGTTGTTATCTGTTTACATTTTTAAAGGAAAACATATTGGGCTGTTTCCTAGTTGTTTTAAATGTTGCACGAACACAGGTTTTCAGTGATGTTGGCATGGGAAAAGGCTAGGTTTGGGAAGGAAGTGGCTGTGGGCTCACCTAGTCTGAAAATGGAAAGCCACTGAAAACCATCATCAGCGCTGGTGATCATGAGGTTTAAACCCACCATCTCCTGAATGTAAGTTTAGAGCTACATAATCTTTACTGCATAGCCAACTTCATTGATGCTTCATAAAATATGAATATCATAGACCACTTCAAAGATAGTGTGTTGGAAGCAAAATTGTAAGTGTTGCATTTAATTACATAGTAAAATATATAGTTCTTATTTAATAGCATAGTTTGCTAACTTTTTGTGCCATTATATTCTGTGCCAATGTTCTGCTCAAGACCAGACCAGAAGTGGTTGGTGTCTTACTTCAGAATTGGAATTTATGTGGGGGTTTTTTTTTACTTTCCTCAAAAATAATTACTCATGACTTTTTAAATGTACTATACTATACTATACTATATACTATAATGTGATGATGCATAAAATGAATATTAGAGCCAGTTATAACTAAGTGGGAATATGAGGTTTTATATTGAAATAATTGATTTTCTCTTCCAGTAGAGCCTCTGTATGAAACAGACTGAAGTAGTGGATAATTTCTCCATAAACAAACTGTGACTGGTATGTGTTTAAAGTTTTCTTCCTTAATCTGTATAAAAGCTAAATCTGGAGAACATGTTATTCCAATCTCATAACTGTTCCTGAAGTTCAGTTTATTCAGCGTGATCTATTTATGACTCTGCTCAGGAGGATAAGAAATGTTCCTAACATTACAACTGTGATGTAATGTCAGAAGGGTTTATGAACCAGTTTTGCAAAGAACCATCCCCATTTTGGGATTGGAAAAGCACAGTGTTCTTAATATCGCTGAAAGCACCACACAGCATTTAATTCTGATGTGCAATAGGAGAATGAGTCAAATTAAACTTTTTTTTAAGTTTGTGTAAAGGAGATACACAGCTGTATCATTTTTCCCATAGTGTCCATTGCATTCAATGCAAGGCCTCTAGTACTTACAAAGTGCATGGATTCCTATAGGAAAAGAATCCGTTTAGTTGTCTACACAACATCTTTCCTCTCAATGCATCCCTGAGTGACCCAAATATGGTAATCGCTATGGGCGAGATCTGGTAAATGCAGTGTTTGTAAAAGACGCTCAAAATCCAGATCTTAAAGTGTCACAACTATTGCACAGGCAGTATGGGGCCAACCATTATCATGTTGCTGCTGTGACAAACATACACACACAGGAGAGCACTGAAATATTAACCTTTGATGTGCAAAAAGCATTTTCCACTGAATAGGAGGTTAATTTGCAGGAGAAGGGAGTTACATTTCACAAAGTGGTCATCGCCACAGTTCACAAACTGATCAAAGCCGACCTCTAATTTGTATCATGAGCAGTGAATTAAGAATGAGACACTACATGGCTGACAAGAGCTAACTCTGTCTAAATCAAAAGCAAAATTCTTTGGTGATAAGTCATTCAAGATGATCAGACTACTTTCTCCACATATGAAATCACCGTGCTATAGAAATATAATCTTTCAGACTTGTTTACCACACCAGAGAGTTAACTTTTGGTTTAGTGAGGAGCTTTTATGAGCAGTGCAGTGATTTGTTCTTCATTTGCTGCTCATGATGTAAGTTAAAAGTCATCTGAGATAATTTTGTTAAATAATCTGACTGTCACCATATTTGAAATGTAACTCCTGTCTCCTATAGATCCTATAGATCATCATCTTAACCCAATAAGTGCCATACATTCTACCCGTTTAGTATTATTATGCTATTAGTTTGCTGTTATTCTTATCAGAGGTAATTGATATTGATTTAACACATCAATTTAAGGAGGGATATATGCATTAAACATTTGGAAATTGAGAAATTATATACAAGAATTATTTTTTAATAAATGGTTCATGTTTTGTTATTTGTTCACTTGTAAGAAATATTTAGACTCTTGTTACAAAGAACATCCAATTCCATAGAGAAGCAATACCATAACGTAAGTATGGTCTGAGAGGTTAGAAAGAAAGACAGTACATCTTCAGACCTTTTCTTCAGAGCGAAGTTTAGTAAAATGCTACTGTGTGCCACTGATAATCATAAATGTACTTTGCACCAAACACTGAATTTTTCAACGTGCATACTCTGGGAATGCAAAAATATCAACCCTCGACACGTTGGGTTAATCCAAGGAAGTTGCTTTTCACATCACCCAAAGATAAATTTTCCATTGTTTTACTGCGGACAAGAATTTGCATTAGCAGCTAATATTGCACATACTGGCTAGATATTGTGCGACACTTTCAATGATATCAACGACATTGTGCTTTCCCAATCTCGATCTGGGATGAATTCCTTGTCAGTTTACTTCTCTCACCTCTGTCAGGCAACAAGCACTTTATCTTTTGCATAATACTTGATAAAGAGAATACTTATTAAGCATTCCTGTCTTAGTTATAGCATATTGTAAGTTATAAAATGTGACCTGAAGCCTATGTGCCTTGTAGATATGTATGATCAATTTAATTTCCATAAGGTGCTTGACATATTTTGATAGTTTTAAATGTGATGTGTAGTATAATATGGATATTCATGGATTATGTATAGTTACAAGTTACTTTTAGGATACACATCTGGTAGTGTAGACCACAGAAAGCCCCGGCAGAAATTAAACTTGGGAACCTCTCTTACACTGTGAATTGTTGTACAGATTGCACCATTAGGTACAACCAAACCGTAATCAAACACTGTAGAATCATCTGTTGGAGTGCAGAAATATATGAACCCCTTAAAAACTACAACAGAGTTGTTTTGTTGATCAGTATGGTTCAGAAAAAACCTCTGCATGTAACATATCAGTCTTTGAATCACCATCAATGTATATAAATGATTAATTTTTATGCTCTTCATTTGCTCGGGCTGAGTGGAATAAAATTAATAGAAAATCTTTAAGAAGTGGGTTTCTTGCAAGAGAAGAGGAAAATGCCCCAACTCCTTATCCATTAAATATATTGAATTTCGGGATTGTGTATTAAATTCCCCGACCCAAGAAACTAGAGACATTTTGTGTCAGACTGTAAATTAGTTGAATTTACCGCAGACTTTTCTCAAACGTACTATCAATTGATGATAGCTGATTTGACAAAAGCTATTAAAAGTGCTCCCTCTGTTGTCAGTTGGCTTCAGAACTGAGCATCATGGAAGGCCTGGCCAACTGATATAAGATGATGTGACGGAACATCACGTGGTTGCTACATAACATGAGATATTAGGAGCGTGGTTTGAGTTGTGCATAGAAAAGAATGCAATTCAGCATAGAGGAGGATGCGATTCTCATGAGTTTTAGTGAGCTGAGAAAACAATACAATGCCAAAAAGAGTTATAAAAACCATTTAAATTACTTCAAAATAGGAAAAATGGAATGGAAAATGCTCAAAAGGGAATCCTCACCTATTTCAGTTTTAGGAAAACCTAGAACTGTGTGCACATTTTCATTTTATCCTACAGCCCGTTGTATTTTTCCTTGAAACAAACTTTATTGCTTGTCTTGTATAATTCCTATTAGCAATTTAGGAATTTGTCTTTGTTAGTAATTTATCCCATCATCTTCATAAGACTTACCAGACCGGGCAAGTTGGCCATGTGGTTAGGGGCGCGCAGCTGTGAGCTCGCATCTGGGAGATAGTGGGTTTGAACCCACTGTCGGCAGCCTTGAAGATGGTTTTCCGTGGTTTCCCATTTTCACACCAGGCAAATGCTGGGGCTGTGCCTTAAGTAAGGCCACGGCCACTTCCTTCCAATTCCTAGGTCTTTCCTGTCCCCTCATCACCATAAGACCTATCTGTGTCAGTGTGACGTAAAGCAAAATAGCAAAAAAAAAAAAAAAAAAAAGACCTACCAGACTTGATTGACAGATTATATATACCTGACTGCCTGAGATATTGTTTCACTTTCTTCTTAAGCCTACTAGTTCAGTCATTGGGATGGTCCAAGGGGTGGCAGGATTTGGAATGTAGCGCAATCCGTAGATTCTCACCAAAGTATGGTTCAAATTCTCGTCAAAATACAGGGCGAGTTCCACAAGGATTGCCATCCTTCCCACATACCATGTCAATAAACAAGAGCATGGTCGCCATCACACCATTCACATATGCCTTTAGAAAACCTATCTACTTTATTCAGTGGATAATCAGATTGAAACATTGATAGAAAAACAATAAGACTTACAAAATTGAACCCATTACAGTAAGTGTTGAAAATGCTCTCTCTCAGCTTGTTGACAAGTATTGTAGCATGTGATAATATTTCAGTTTACTCTCTGCAATTCAGCCTCATGGATCTTCAAAATTTCGGTGTGAATTGCATTTTAAAATTTACAGCACATGAAAATAAACTGTTCAACATTTAATTCAGAAGCCGTGAAACACTTTAAACTGATCAATAAGAAGTAATCACACTGTATGCTGTTTGCTTATCACAAACTATTTGGAACCAAGATATCACTGGACAAGCTATATGGGTTAGGCAGCTGTTACTTACCCAGGCACAGCACTGGGAATAACCAATGGACATATACCTCAGATTCAGTGTAGAACAACACAAAATTTATTGCTTTTATCTGAATTGTGTTTAATGACGTCCTTTCTGCTCCAGTGGCCTAAGTGTATAAGTATTACACAGTTTTCAAATAAGTTCATGACATCTTGTATAAGACAGGTTAAAGAGTGCTTTAATATATTCTTGCAATCTCAGGTTGTTATTGTAAACAGAAGTTAAAAGTAAACTATTTAAAATATTTTGCGGATAAGTTTTCACAGAACTATCTTAGTTTTTTAACACAGCAAAAGAACATTATTATTTTCATTTGATCATTGAAGGCCCATAACCTTTTCAATTTATCTTTTTAAAAATATTATTTAGTAGTAATGAACTATATATACCAGGTCGTAACAGGATGTGTTTTGTTTTTATTGTCTTTTGAAAAACATACATGTAGAGTTTCAGTTTGTCCAATATTGCTAATTTGTCAACATCGTCATTTATTACTAGTTGTGAATAAGCCCATTTAATACTACACAAAGTAGTTAAGAGCCAGTCATCATCAATATATATATAAAAAGTTAACAATTTCTATGTCCTTCATTAGCTTGGGCTGAATAGATTCAAAAAAAGTCTTAAAAGAGGTGGGTTTTTTACAAGATAACTGGAAACCCTCCAACTCCTTAACCATTAAAGATATTGAAGTTGGGGATTTTTATTCAAATCACCAGCCCAAAAATTTAGGGACATTTTGTGTCAAAATGTAAACTTCATTTTCTTTGGTTCATCCTCTTGGTCAACTTGCTATTTGTGATCTAAAGATCTTCCTCTTTTGGACGTCTTGTGTGATTCCTGATAATGTAAGGACATTTTTTTATTTTGTCATTTCACTTCATAGTGTCTGTTTTGGCTCTGCTCCTGTTTTCATAAAATTAGACCTTTTTTTTGAGGAGTCCATCAGGGTTTATTCTTTTGATGAGTCAGTCAGATTTTAACCTTCATTTTCTAATTTCAGTATGGGTGTCTGTGGATTGTTCAAGTTCCTGTTATTTTCCATGTCTGTATTGTTTTTTCACTTGTCCATGATCACTATACTCCATAGGCGATACAATCTCTTCTTTTCTCTCTGTATTTTTTTCTCTACGTTCCCGAACACTCGATCTGGCGGCAAAAAGCTATGACCTCGAATGGGAGAATAATGTTCAACTGATGTGAAAACTTTAGACTTTTCGAGGAAACGTGCCACAGATGCTAATAAAATACTATTCTTATTTTGGGATACACAAGAGTCTGAAAATAGCCTGATTTTTTAAAATATCTAGCCCCTTCCTTGCGAAGATTATTTTCTAAGTGTTCAAGATAGTCTTTTACACCCGAAGCTATTTCATTCGCTCCACGACCCCCTTCTGTCTCCAACCACGTATAAAAGAAAACTTTACTTTTGTCCAGTCGCTTTTCATTTGTCATGACACAAAGATTATATAACCATGCTTGTCTCAGTAAAATGCTTCCCCTATAGATACTTTAGGAATGGGTTGATTTTGTTGCATGTCAAATATAACATCAACATGACTATCATCCTTTTCTTTAAGTATGGCAAAAAATGTATTAGCTCGTGCTTTGTGTAATTTATAATCAATTCGAGCCTTGTTCCTTACAACGTCATTTTTCGTATATTTAATTATCAAGAAAAGTTCTTTACATGTCGAACATGTATCTGAGTGTGGATTCCCAAAACCTAAATCGAATTTCGTATAGAAAATTTGCTTGTACTTTGAGGTTGAACATTTTGATTTCCCTTCTAAATCTCTTTTCTTTGCAGAACTGAACGTACATTTTATTGATATTAAGGTCCGGATGCTAACATTCATACAGTAAAAAAACAATGGAATCTTAAAAGTCAGCAAAATATCCAGCAGTCTAGCGACGTTTGCTGTAATGAGTGAGTTTTGGTATACCACATATTGTAGTAATGAGCGAGTTTTGGGAAAACAACCTATATTTAGCGGCTTGTTGTGATGACAATAAACAACTTTTGCTAAAACCAGTTTAAGGACATGAAAGCCAAGTGACCTAACATCCACATCCCGTATATAACTCAACTCACCCCATTTTTGCAATGAGGAGTTTTGAAAAAAAACGGTCCTCAATTGTAGAACCACATAATTCTCAAAAATCCAATTTTTGTTCCTTTCCGGTGCAACAGGTCGCATATGAAGACTGAATTTTTGTTTTCTTCTTTGGTACTGTCTTTATGTTCTCATAAGCTCATTATCTTCTCTATATTTTGCTTGTTAGATTTCTAAAATGCATATTATTAAAGGTATTCATGCATTTACATTGTTTATAAGATATTCCCAGCTATGTGTATGATTTAAATTTTTATGGGGCACTAACTTGAATGGACATTTTGACATAATTGGAACCAATAGAAATATAAAGAACTTCATTATCAATCATATTTTAAATGGAATCTACTGGCAAGCCAACCAAATTAATATTGAGAAAGAGAGGCATTATGCACCTTGCTTCAAATGTTTAGAGGACAAGTACCAAGTCCATGACTGGAAAGGAATAGAATTATCAATTTCTTTTCTTCCATTTCAGCACCAGTTACACCCAGAAAAGAGAACCAAATAATTTTAGTGATTCTATGCACATTATTTTTTAAAATGAAAAGAGGGATTGCTGTCATTAAAGAATTAAAATTGTTAAACTGAAATTTACACAAAATAATTAAATAGACTATGTGGTAGTTTTCTTTTCACAACTGAGTATTAAGCTGCAATTTATTATATATACAAAGGGCAAACTTTTTTCTCTCACATAAGGTGAATTTAGCAGAAACTATGTGATGTGTGTTCTCCTTGTTCAAACAGAAGTATATAAGAACCTGTTTCCCCTTGAGGTAAGTTATTTTCCTCATTTTGTCTGGTAGAACTTTGTAACCTAGTTGCAGAGTGATAAAGGCAAGTCAGTATAATGCTTTCTGTAAAAGGAACCCTTTGGATTTCCGATCACTGTCTATTAACTTAATATTTCTTTGCACTATTTCTGGGTGACAATTTTAAGTGAATAAATTATGTTCACTTCCCTGATTTTTAACATATAGGCCTACCTTGTTACACATATTCCATCTGTCTCTTATGGAGGGAATTCCAGTAAACAAGGTGGTGTACTGAGAGAGAATCCTTAGACCAAGGAAATGAGAATGTTATTCATGGCCCTGTAGAAAATTCACAATGATTTATCCCTGCCAAGTTATTTGTACTTATCAAATGGTCATTATTCTTGAAAATATTTCCACCAAGCTTTTTTAAGAAAGCAGTTTTTTTTTTAAATGTAATGCTGGCAGTTAAACAGCCATTCCTAACATCAAGAACAATTATCAAATTTTGTCAGTTAAGCTTCTCCAGATTGATTTCTCTTACTCTGCAAATATCAGAATTTAATTGGAAAATCTTTGTTATGGATGTGCCAATTTTCCATACCAGTCATAGTGGTTTTGAGAGTTACCTGTGATGTACATATATTTTTTTGTAATGTTGTTAACTCTCTTGTGCAGCTATAAACTATGTGGGACCTGTATATAGAATAAATTAGAATGAATGTAGGAGATAGTAAATTCAGAAATGTACACGGGCATTCATGGCTTAATATGTCCTCAATGTTGTTATAAATTACCATATAACTATGTTGTATCCAATTCAGTTTCTGTTTCATAAGATGGGGGGAACCTAGTATCAAGTTAAGGAGAGAAAATGTGGACATCTTATTTTGCATTCCATTTTTTTGTATTAATACCAGTAGACTTTATTCTGCACAGGAATACTTAAAAGAAGTATTATTTGCTCATATTGATTTTGTTTATTTTTCTGTATATAGGGGCCATATTAGATTTAATTTTGTAAATTAAAGAAGCAAATAAATTTTAGGTACTCCTGTGCTTTCAGATTCCATGTTGTGCACTTTAAGCTTGTCTAGTCGAGTGCTGTTTATGCAAAGAAAAAAAAGAGAGAAAAACAATGTAACAATAAGTAGCTTGGTGCAGTTATCATCTGTGTATTTTCTGAGTAAAACACATTTAGCACAATAACTATTAGTATTATAATAGAATGTTGAATACCAAAGAAACTATCTATGGAAATAAAGTTTTGAAAATAATCTGTGTAACTTGCATTTTTTATTATAAATTTGCATCATTTGACAAGGATAATTTGATGATTCCTAAAGTATTCTTCCTGTATGTACTGAAAAGTGAAATGATTATACTGAGACTGAGCTTTGGTGTCAGAAATTTGGTACACAGATGCTGTGAACAGCCTTTATCTAAAGCTAACGAGCTCGATAGCTGCAGTCGCTTAAGTGCGGCCAGTATCCAATATTCGGGAGATAGTCAGTTCGAACCCCACTGTCGGCAGCCCTGAAGGTGGTTTTCCGTGGTTTCCCATTTTCACATGAAGCAAATGCTGGGGCTGTACCTTAAGGCCACGGCCGCTTCCTCCCCATTCCTAGCCCCTTCCTGTCCCACCGTCGCCATAAGACCTTTCTGTGTCGGTGCAACGTAAAGCAACTTGCCAAAAAAAAAAAAAAAAATCTAAAGCTATTGATGCTTTATTATTGTCAGCATTCTGAAGTTGTGCAAGGTAGGCTCTATACTAGTCATATAGAGATCTCACGATGTGCAGCCGTGGTAGTGGAGTTACCTACAGCCTCAGGCCGGCAGCTGAACATCATGATTTATCCCTGTCAAGTTATTTGTACTTACCAGTGGTCATTTTTTTCATGCAAATATCTCCACCAAGCTTTTAAGAAAGCAATTACTTTAATTTTATAAAAAATGTAACGCCGGCAGTTAAACAGCCATTTCTAACATCAAGAATATGCAAGACTGATAAAAGAAGTCACTTTATTGACTTTGGCAAGAGTTTTGCTTTAGTGTCAGTACATTTATTTTGGAAGAGTAGTATCTGAATTAATATTTTTTAGTACTATACACTTACGACCATACACAGCAAAAGAAGATGTAGGATGTTTAAAATCGGACATGAAAGGAGTTTGTATTTAGCGCTACAGATTCTAATGACTTAGTGTTACAGCTGGAAATTGTTTCAACTTTTTGTTTCATACAAATTATGTTCATGGGGTGAGGTCTGCAGTTTATCACTTGTTTTTAGAATAAATGTCTCGGCAGTATCTAGCCAGTCAAGGACAGGTACTTAAGATTCCAGTGCTTGTCGGCTTTCTGTGTACGGTGTCGTAAGTTCATAAGCATGGCTCATAGAACAAGGTTTCTGACCAACAAAGAAATGGTAGATACATTGTACAGTGATGATCCTGTTGATGAACTTATTCCTGAATAGGATTCAAATAGTAGCGACAATGACAGTGAAATCTGGATTCTCAAATTCGATAGACCAGTAGAACAAAGTGAAGTATCAGATGCATCATCCTAGTTTTTGTCCAATTTCTTCCCCATTTACAGTTAATTCAAGCCCAAATATTCAAGTAGAAAATGAACTGGATACTTATGTTGGTTACTTTTTGGATGACTGTATTTTATTTAGTATGTTGCGAACAGGCAAACCTGTATGCAAACCAATTGATGTGTACGAATTCAAAAGGTTTTTAGGATTGATATTCATAAGGACCTAACATAAAGATGTATTAGACTGAAGACCAGATTTTCAAACTCTTTATATTTTCATGGAAGTGAGACAAAATGATATTGTATGTCATGGAATGTCAAATGGACCTTTTCTTTGCCCTACTAATCCTTCTTCTACCACTAATCCACAGAGGGAGCTGTGAAAACAGTAAGGTACCTTTAAGGAATTGTAAAAGACCCACTATATTATAACAAAGAAATAAAGAGACTAAGAAGGAGGTTTTGGTTGAAAAGAAATATTTAGGAATGGTTGTGGAAGTATAGATAAATTGAACGAACTTACTACAATATTGAAACTAGTGAAGAAGTCAGCTAAGAATAACATAATTGGCAGTCATATGAGTTTCAGTAAAAATTGAAATGTAACTGTAGATACTTTTAGGCAGGAAATGAAAGACTGTCCAGGAAGCATTAACAAACAAGGGGAGTGTATATGTGAGGACTTACAGATTTATTCAGTCAGTGGTATGTAAAGATATATGGATATAAGGATAATTTCCAGGTCGAGGAGGTGACTAATACTGGCAAAGTACTGAAATTTACTTGAAATAAATTTTCAGGCTACATATCAAAGAGATGTTAGGTACAGAACAAAAAAGGCCAGCCGGACACCAGTGGGATCCTAACCACAACCTTCCTAATTTGCATTGGTTGCTTTATGCAACTGAGCTATGGTTGCTCTGTTGAAAAGGATCTATTATTATTATTATTATTATTATTATTATTATTATTATTATTTAATTTTCATAACTGCATTGTACTCAAAATAAACTTTCACAATGTATTAGGTGGTGTTCAATACATACTGGAAAGTATTTATTTGGAGTACCCTCCTGTCATTCTTCCCACCTGTTTCTACCAACAATTATTCTTGCTACTTTCGTATGTTTTACTTCTGATTTATAAATAAAATATCTGGAGTCCACCCAGCTTTCACTCCCGTACAGTAAAGTCGGTGTGAAAATAAAACGATTTAAACATAGCTTCGTCCTTTGGTCCAAAGAACGTTACGGTACATAAAAACATTGCATATTTTGGCTTATCTTATATACCCAGGTTTAGTGTATTACTGTCCTGCTCCATGGATAAACAGCATGCGGCCTTTGTTCCACAGGATCCCGGGTTCGATTCCCAACCGGATCGGAGATTTTAACTTTCATCATTTAATTTCTATTGCGCACGGGGTTAGATGTTTGTGCCATCTTCAGCTTTAGAATTCATCTTAGGGCCTCATCCTCACAGACGCGCAGGTCACCTATATGGCATCAACTTGAAAGACCAAGACATAAAAATTCTACATTACTGTGTTTTATGGCAAACCCGTTGAGGGTCAATTTCCTAAATAAAGGATTATACATATTATTATCAGTGGCAGTTTCTCCCATAGAGCAATGGAGCAATGAACCTCCATTCTCTGTGCTCATACATTGCTCTATTTATTGATTCCCCTGGCCACGTACACATTTGAAATATGCGCCCAAGCAACTTGTTATGTGAGACTGTTCCCAGTACACAGTAGCAAATACGCAGGAGCATATATGAGCCTGCACTCCCACAGATGTGCATCAGATTGTGGGTTGGGGATTGAGTGGAAAGAAAAGGAGGTGCTGAACGGTAGGCAAGGGGATGCGGGAGATAAGACGTGAGCTTGAGCAGAACCGTGTTGAATATCAAGATATGGAGCATGCGTAGAAGATTTGTTACGCACCTAGCCGATGCAAGTTCCACTTTACGAGGTTCCTTCTGGCTTCTATTGGTCTTGATCAGGTAAACCAACTGCTATAGCAATTTTTTTAAATAACAGATGTATATAGTTATAATAATGTCATGTACACCATGTGGTTTTCTATTAACCTGCTTTATCTACTAAATATCATTGCCTTCGTAACAGTTTATTTAGATTTTGCTGCATGATTAACGCACGTCCAAAAGAAAGAGTTCCGTTGGTACACACAAGCTCATGTTCCCATTTTCTTGTATGTGTATGTTCAGTCTTCAGCCCTAAGGCTGCTTGGATCCTCAACAGCTCCGCCATCAGCTGTCATAGATGGCCTAGGTATCACTGAAGAGGCATACTAGGGTAATCAGGAATGAGGTAGTTTCCTGTTGCTTTCATCACAGAGTCAGAAGTTGCTATTACATATCAGTTTGCCAAGCCCACTGAAATGCATGCACCAACTGACCCTATGAGCAACATTTTCACACCATTCATAACAGGGACTGGCTGCAAAAAGAATGGCATTACTAGCATCGCTCATTCCTCAGTCACTTTCATATTTTCAAAGCCAAGGATAAGACAGAGAAGATCAATGCAAGTAACAAAATTGCTCTAGCCTATACTAGAAGACTTAGTGCACTGTAAACACTAGGTCCCGCCAGCAAAGGCATCCTGTTATCTTAACAGTCAAAAATAAAGTTTCTATTTAAAAAATGGAATCTGCATTCTGGCGCCGTTTTCATTCTGTTGTTTGATGGTATTGTGAAGGTGTGTGTTTTGTGAGTGGCGTTGCTTTTCATTTTTGGTGACTGTGACTTCTTATTGATAGTATTGTGATGCAGCATGTGTTGTGAGTCGAGTTGCTTTTAGTGTGTGGTATTTGTGGGTTCATTTATATAATTATATGCAAACTAAAAGTACAATGAGTACACCTAGTAGTATTAATAGTGTACAGACTATTATGAAAACAAACTTCTCATCCTTACCTCTTGAAAACAAATAGGAGTAAAAGCTGCCAGTAGACATACGCCAGTGCTTCAAATAATTAGACAAACAAAAAATAAACACAAAGTAGTGACTCAAAAATTCAATATAGATATCTATAATAGAAATGAATCTTCCTGTGGATGTGAAATTCCAAATAGTCTGTTTTCTTTTCCATGCTTATTGTTCGGGACAGCTGATGCGGAAGGAGCTGGGATGAAAATAGGTGTTACAGACCTTGCTTATGTATCTCAGAGAGTTAAAAAACATGAAATGTCTAAATCTCATATGAATGCAGGGATTTTTTGAGGTCTCATAAATTTTAGTTCAGAACTTGACATTACCCTTAATGACCACCTCTCAAAAGCCACAGTTTTTAAAGGCACATCGAAAAAAATACAAAACGATTTACTTTCTTATATGCCAGAAGTGTATCAAGAAAGAGTGAAAAGGGAAGTATCAGAAACAAATTTCATGTCTATTGTTGCCGATTGGAACAACTGATATCACGGCATTTTCCCAATTAGGATTTATTAGTTTTGAGATTCGTTTTGCCTTCTGGGAAACCTGTGGAAAGATTCTGGAGGTTTTTAGACCCCTCTGTGACGCAGTTTCATTAGCTAAGTGTCTAAAAGACATTTTGGTCACCCCAATGAAATCATTTCACAAAGCTATGATGGGGCAAATATAATGAGTGGTTGCCATGCAGGTGTTCAAGCTTTTTTGCAGGAAGATTTTAAATATGCCTATTATGTTCACCACTATGCACATACATTGAATCTAATACTAGCTCAAGCCACTAGTCAAAATACAGATGTTAGGGTATTTTTCTCAGACCTCAGTGACATACATAATTTTTCTCTAACTCTCCACAACAAACAGCAGTTTTGGACACCATAGTAGGTAGAAGAGTGCCATGTGCTTCTAACACTAGGTGGAACTTTAAATCGCGAACCATTGAAGTAGTTTACGAGAACATGGAGTCCCTCATTGAATGCCTTGAAGAAATAGAAACAACGTCTCGACAAGGAACAACAGTATCACAGGCAAAACTAGAACATTTCAGTTTTGGCTATCTGTATGTTATTTAATAATGCCACGTGTTGATATTTTATACAACCTATTGCAAAAGAGAATATCAGACTAAGTCCAAATTAAAAAGGCAATTTATAATTTTGAATGCGTCATTCAAAAAGTTAAAGATAGTAAAATTGACTCACTTTCCAATGCGTATGATACAATGATCCAGCCAGTAAAAAGACCTAGTGTAGATACATGCATCTCCAAGAAAGTGGCAGCCAAGGAAATTTGTGACGCAATTATTCTCTAGGCCACGTTTTTAGTTCACCAATCATCTTTTTGTGGCGAACTTGTTTCATGCTGATAGTTTTGAAAAGTATGAAAGGCAGTTCCCATTTGTTATCTTGAAGAAAGTGTGTGAAGTTGATCCTTTTATTGAGCAAAATAAACGTAAAACGGAACTAGAAATTCCATATATGAGAATAGATTTTCTATCTGTGTCCGGTGCTGTACATCATCTTCAATTTTTGCTTCAAAATAACGTAGGGACCATATTTAGTGAAATAATAAAATTACTGAAACTCATCATAACAGTGCTGTTGACAACGTCGGAACCTGAACGTTGGTTTTCAACGTTGAAGAGGATAAAGACTTTCTTACATAGTTCAGTGAGTGAGGAAAGACTGGCCGCTCTTGCAATGTTCTCGATTGAGAAGGAATTAGCCAGGAATATGGATGATTTTTAACTAATCTGTCATAGACAAATTTGCTGCAAGAAAAGAGAGAAAAAGGACTTAATGACAAGCAGTCTGCGTAGGTGAGAGTGTATAATTTATTGAAATTATATTATAAATCATGCAAAAATAATTTCGTAGCTTTCTTGAAGAAATGTATAAGCTGTGTTTTGTTTTCCAATATTGAACCCCCAGAGTCGAGAGTCACCAGCCGCCACTGATTATTATTAAATATTTTTAAATAAAACATAGTTATGTTATAGTTTTCTCTGAGAACATTGGTGCAAGTTTTCATGAAAATCTGGTTCAAAATTGAAATTCCTATTGCGTTTTAAAATGACAGACTACCACATATCGAAAGTCGTCAATTCTAATTAAATTTCTCCCAGACTGAGCTTTGGACGTTTTAGCTAGTGATGGGCAACGCTCTCGCTCGAGACTCTCGAGAATCTAGAGACCGATTCTCCTATGCTGTGGTCTGTGCGACGTCCGACTAACTACGAGTGTAAACTTGATAGTATACCATAAGCAGTTATTGCGTGAAATAACGTTCTCACACGGAAACGTATGAGCCAATAAATTGTGTCAAAAGCCTGGTAAAGTACTGCAAGTTGAACTATGAACCACTTAATACCATTAACGAAAGTGAAAACAGAATATCAGTATCTTAAACTGTTCACTACTTATTTGAGGTGGACATCTTAGGTGAATAACCCTGTATAATTTGTGATTAACTGCAGATAGGTTGTACACCTACCTGGATACAAGAGGCGTGCATTATTCGAACTTGAGACGGGGCATATGCAACCACCATTACGCATGAGTGGAACGTGTAATCTAAAATGCCGGAGTTTGCTCAAGTTCTTTCGACGGGGTTGATGGGCAATGCTCTCTAGACAGATTCTCCTGTGCTGCGAGCTGTGCGACGTCCCAGTAACTACGAGCATAAGCTTGATACCGGTAGTATATCATCAGCAATCCTATAATGGAAACGTGTGTGCCGATAAATTTTGTCAAAAGCTTAGGAAAGTACTGCATGTTGAACTGAGTTCCTTAATACCATTAACGAAAGTGAAATTAGAACGTCAGTATCTTAAACTGTTCACGACTTATTTGAGGTGATCTTAGTTAAATAACACTGTATAATTTGTTAATAACTGTAGATAGGGTGTACAGTACACCTGCCTGGATATTAGAGGAAGGCAAGGGATCTAATCGAAAGGGAAAATTAGATGAGGCTTTAGAAATATCCACAAAAGCAATGCAAACAGGCGCCATGGAAAGGAGGACAAGGCGAGCACAAAGATGGTTCGACCGGGAGTGCTACAGAAAGAGAAAGGAAACACTAATATTCAGAGCCAAAACATCTAAATAGCAAGCGGTCCTAACATTCTACGCTGCGAGAAGAAGAGAACGCAAACGTCTACTAAAACAGAAAAGGGCTGACCATATATAGAGAGAAGCAAGGAAACAGGAAGAGGAACCCACCCACTACAGGAGAAGTACAAATAGAGGGATGGGAAAACCACTTCAGCAAAATTCTAAACCAGCAACAGAAAGGTCAAGCATATAATCCAGTAACGAAGGTGGAAGTAAAGCGGGCGATAAAGGAGGGAAAAAAATAAAAAAGCAGCGGGACCAGACAATATCTACATCGAGCATCTGAAGGAGTCTGTGGATAGTATGCAATATCTCTGGGTAGATCTAATGAACAAATGCATTGAATTAGGACAGATACTCGAAAGCTTGAGAACAGCAACAATGAAGATTCTCTATAAAGGGAAAGGAAGTACCACAAGATGGGAGAAACCTACTTCATTGAGGACATCAGGATCCAACACCACCTACCATCAACAGGACCATATCAAGAGCTACTAAGGAACCGAAATAAGAAGGGAGAAGAAATACAGCTGGAATTCTTTTTTTGCTATTTGCTTTACGTCGCACCGAGACTGATAGGTCTTATGGCGACGATGGGATAGGAAAGGCCTAGGAATGGGAAGGAAGTGGCCGTGGCCTTAATTAAGGTACAGCCCCAGCATTTGCCTGGTGTGAAAATGGGAAACCACGGAAAACCATCTTCAGGGCTGCCGACAGTGGGGTTCGAACCCACTATCTCCCTGATGCGAGCTCACAGCTGCACGCCCCTAACCGCACGACCAACTCGCCCGGTCAGCTGGAATTCTACAACTCGCCTGCTATGGTGGAGAAGTCCTGGACCAGAGAGAACCAGAAGCAAAGACATGTAATAGCCAGACTTTCAGTACACGGCTTTCACTACAAGCTGTGTATTAAGCGATTTCACAAACCAGACGTAGATTGCGTGTGTGTACTGTGCGGAAAAAATGGCGATACATACCACATACTAAAGTGCACGAAAAGAGCGACGTGATCACACACACTACAGTAAGAACTAAGATTCTGTACTATGCTCAACTGAGCACACCTTATTATTATTATCATTATTCGAACCTGAGACGGGGAATATGTGCTTTGCTGCATATGCAACCACCATTACACACGATTGGAACGTGTAATCTAAAATGCCCGAGTTTGCTCCAATTCTTTCGACAGGGGTTAGGTATGGGTAGAGGCATGATTTTTTCGCATTAACGATAAACGCGACAAAATATTTTGAAGCGATTTTGCGATATCTTTACGAATCATATATTTCTGATTAAGAAAATATGGATATTACGTTCGCGAATTAAAGCGATAAGGCCATTTTAAAGCGAAATTCAATTATTTCGCGAAAAGTGCGATATTACAGCGAAATGCGTAGTGAATAACGAACTTGACATTTGTTCCAAGATTATGTATGAAAAGAAAAGGAAGAGCGAACAAATATTCATCAACAGGAAATAAATATGTTATCATTAATGTTCTGGAAAATCTCTTTAAGACATGGCATCAAAGAAAAAGGATTGGCTCCAGGCTTCTTGCCAAACGAAATGTTTGGAATGTTGTTCTTGTGGTGGCTGGTAATCCCACCTCAGCCTGTCTCCAGATGGCATTATGCAATCCTGGAATCCCTAATGACGTCTACAAGCAGCACAATTGACTGGTGTATTTCGCCTTCGTGGTCAGGTGAAATTAAGAAAGTGATCACAGACAATAGCGAAGATGTGTCACTCGACAAGTGTTACGGTGCACAGGAGAGCTAAACAGTTTGCGAGTGAAGGTTTATACGTTTCGGAAAGCAATATTTTAATGTGTAAATTTTGTAATGTTCGTATCGAGTGGGAGAAAAAAGATACTGTCTCAAAACATTGTTTTTAAAATAAGGAACATTCAGAACGTAAATTTAGCACTCCAACAGTGAAACAGCAGGCAGCAATAGAACTCTCATTAGATATGTAAAAGAAAGCTAAGAGTGAAAAAATATAATTTATTCACGAAAAAACAGCGATGCTACTCAAAGCCAACATCCCGCTGGAGAAGGTAGACGAGCCTGCGGTCCGGAAATGGCTTCAAAAGTATGTACAGTCTATCAATTAAACGTCCACAATCAACGATCAGTGATAGTAATGAAACCTTTAACGATTAATTTTAGAATTTCATTAAAGCGAAATTAAAGCGATACGGCAATATCTATTTCGCGAAATAACGCGAAAATTAGTATCCTTTTCGCGAAATCGTTCAAAAATTAATGCGAAAAAATCATGCCTCTAGGTATGGGCAACGTTCTTGAGACCGATTCCCCTGTGCTCGAGCTGTGCGACGTCCCAGTAACTACGATAGTATATCATCAGCAGTTATCATATGGAAACGTGTGTGCCGATACATTTTATCAAAAGTCTAGGAAAGCACTCCAAACTATGAGCTCCTTAATACCAAAAAAAAAAAAAAAAAAGAAAGTGAAAACAGAATGTCAGTATCTTAAACGGTTCACGAGTTATTTCAGGTGGACACCTTAGCTGAATAACCCATATAATTTGTTAATAACCGTAGATAGAATGTACACCTAGATCTCGGTAGAAATGAAGAAATGAACACTCTAGTCGCTCGTCGACACGTTTTTACGGAACGGAGAAGACCCGTGGTTGGCTATTCGCATACTCGGCATAAACAACATTCAGCTCCGTCTACCTCGCAATTGTTGTCGACAGGGTGATTCAGACCGCGCCGAAGGTGTTCTGTGACGATTCCCCTTCATTGATATTTTGTGTTTTTAAGTGCTGGATCATCCCAGAAATATTTCTGCCGATATATTTTACTTCTTTTGAACAAACAACACAGTGGGCTGTGCTATGTGGCATCTCTTCAAAATAAATTGCATCCACGTTATTCGTTGTGTTTCGGACATTGTCTTAAAAATTGTCGCGTACAATTAGACATAATTACACATTGCACCGTCATATACCGAGGTACCTAATTATGACGCGAATACTCTATAACTTTGTAAGGAATTATTTCCATCGTCATCAAAATATCGGTAAACACTAGCAATAGTCATACGGTATTGAATGTGGGGTCTGATAACTATGTACACCTACCTGTCGAAAGAATTGGAGCAAACCGAGGCGTTTTAGATTACATGTTCCACCCATGCGTAATGGTAGTTGCATATGCAGCAAGGTGCATTTTGGCCCGTCTCGAGTTCGAATAATGCATGCCTCTAGTATCCGGGTAGGTGTACCTACAGTAGCCGTCCGTTTCTGTACTTAGCCTACTCATTCATGTACTTACAGCTGCATACAATGCTAGAATGCGTATCCTTTATAATTATTTCATATTGTGTCAAAATAGATCTCGGTAGAAATGAAAAAATGAACGCCCTAGTCGCTTGTTGACACGTATTTACGGAATGGAGAAGATCCGTGGTTAGCTATTCGCATACTCCGCATAGACAACATTCAGCTCCGTTTTCTTGTGCGCCTACGACACGCTGCTCGCCACACGATGAGGGGACACCGCTCTCGAGATCTCTCGAAATTTCTTTCGAGAAATAGTGCCTACGCTATTCTCGAGAAATCTCGAGACCTCGTCTCAGACTGCCCATCACTAGTTTTAGCACTCTTGAAATTGTCCTGACCGGGCGAGCTGGTCGTGCGGTTAGGGACGCGCAGCTGTGAGCTTGCATCCGGAAGACAGTGGGTTCGAACCTCACTGTCCGCAGCCCTGAGGATAGTTTCCGTGGTTTCCCATTTTCTCACCAGGCAAATGCGGGGGCTGTACCTTAATTAAGGCCACAGCCGCTTCCATCCCACTCCTAGCCCTTCCCTATCCCATCGTCGCCATAAGACCTACCTGTGTCGATGCGACGTAAAACAAATTCAAAAACCATTGTCCTGTTAGAGATATGATGTTAATTAGGAAAGAGAACTTACTAAGGAATATTTTTTATGTTGGAAATCTCTAAACAGGTCAACGTACTTCCACTACACTCGTCAAACAACAGACTACCAATATGGCGGCTATCGCCATGTCATTTCTGCGCTTACATAACCATGGTCTGGGAGTAAGCTATTGGGCGATTTTTCGCAAGCAGTTTTTCACATCATGTATTTTCAGGTCTATATTTTGTAATAAAACATAGTTATGTGATAGTTCCCTCTGAGAACATTAGTGCAAAGTTTCATGAAATTCTGGCCAGCTATTTATTAGACGTGATGTCAGTCTGTCTGCCTTTCGAAACGATATTTTACTTTTATACAGAGAGGAGAAGATATAAAGAGTATCTGACATGCTTTTAACGAATATAGTTTCAAAGAAATACATGGTTGTATAAGGGTTATGAAACTTCTGAAACTGGCGCTGAGAATGACTGTGCGTGCGTCACGACGGCGAGTGCGTAACCGTTAGTGGAAGTAGAGTACACGGCGGTAGGAGACAAGTAGGGCCTACATCATCTAAATCAATGATCACTGATCTGCATTTAAGGCAGTCACCCACTGACCTACACAAAACATGCGCATGCGGTAGATACGTTTGGTCTCCCTTGTGTCTATTTTCAGCTTTGCTTCCGCCGTCGCATCATACATTTCCGAGCTATAGTTGCAAAACCATGGCAAATGGGCATGTCATCAAGTAACGCTGATATTAATTCATGGCTGGCGGTAACACATCATTGTTTCCAATGACAAAAGTATGAGGTAATACCAAAATTTCCTACCAGTTACACCAAACATACTTTTAAAGTGCTAAATTTGTACCAGACAAGTGTCGTGACCTACCTGTCCTGTGAGACGATCTCGTAGGTTGGTCACTAGGCCGTTGGATGTTGAAGTATTACCTGACCTGCCGAGCGGAATGTAGGGAGGTAATTTGTAGGTATGACTTGTCCCGCAACTCCCGAAATAAAAGATGAAATGGTTTCCCTGTCCTTTATTGCTGAGGACACTAAAACTACTATGTACAGTATATTTACAAGTCTGAATGTAATGATCTATAGTGAGAGCGAGCTTGTTTCACGCGCCTACTGTTCTACTACGCGTCTATCTGAATCTTGCCCTGCGGCACTTGGGCTATGCCCGAACAGAATCTCGTTCTGACAAGTACGAACTACTGGCTGGAAGAAGGCCCCGCGCCATCTTGGCCAGGGGTTATATCTCCGCTCCTGAACTCAAAGTTCTATCCCTACCTCCTTGGGTCTTACGGGCATTGCTAAACTGATCATCCAGTCACTAGCGCCCTCAAGTGGCTATTCTCAATAGTTGTCACAGTAAGTGCTGCTACCTAGGCACTGCTGTATTCTGTCTTACTTTGTCTTCATCTTTCCTTGTTTTTCTAAAGCGCATCTGTAATGGCCTTGACTGGCCGTGTACTCAGTTTTGTCTCTTTGTCGGGCGTCAGGCGGCCCGCTGCCATACTAGCTCTGTTTGTCGATACACAGTAAATATCTTGTTGTGATCAACAAGTCTTTCGTAAGCTAGCGCGTTTCACAAACCGCTCTCCAATACTTAGCTGAAGGCTTTCTTCTGCTTTTCAATTATTAAATCTAACTATAATTATTATACTTATTATACAGTTACTCAAGTACTACAAGGTGTCTCATGTCGATGACTATCATTATTCTAACACTAATTAATCTCCTCTGACACCTTGAGCTCTAGACTCGGCTGCGAATCCCGGCTGCCTTCCACCTGGCAGTCCGCCGGTTCGAGTCCGTGGGAGGTCGGTACACGACATCTCCCCCCTTAGGGAAGAAATGGATGCAACCATACGTTGCGTCCATTTCTGTCCTACATTATTTATACTCTGATGTTGCCGGTACGTAAGGATCGGCGACCCTGTGGTGAAGGGGAAGGTTGTTCTCTACTCTGATTATCACTTGCATCCATTTCTAATGCTTCTGTAGATCTCACAGGCGTACTAGGGCGTCCCCCAGCAGGCCTGGAGTGTAATTCCATGATCTCCGCAGACATCTCCGGGCGTCCCCGGATCCGCCTGGGACGTTGGAATATAGTTAAATCCTCATCTGAAGTCTTAACCTTATCTCCCTTCGTGATTACCGTTTGTTTTATACATATATTAGGGCAATGAGCCCGTGCATCATCAAACCATCTCTTTGCTGGAAACCCTAGTTTTGGACAGCAACAATTACAACAATAACAAATTAAAATTAAACTTGTGATACCAACAACTATCCACACAATATATCTGTATACATTAATATGCTGATAGACCATTTGTCTTTGCAGTTCTTCTTCTCTTTGTCTCACCATATCTTCCACTTCTTGTGTCTTATGGGTAGCCCATTGTAAATCGTTAATGTGATTTAGCAAATTATTTAAGGACAACTTATTCACTTCGGGTATCTGTTCTAACTTGATTTCACTACCTATTTGTTCACAACAGTCATAATCAAGTGTGACTTCTGGTACAAAGTCTTTACTTTGTGTAGTGTTCACTTCACCTACACCTTGTATTTTACTATGTGGCCCATATACTGTGCAACCTGCACTTAAAACAAGAATACCAGTGCCTGTTAACCTGATATCACTGGTGGTATCCTTACACATACATGTTACTTTAACTTCTTCTGGGGATACGTATATATATCTGTTAGCTCTGATAGGTATCCACATGAGCTGTTGAACGGGAAGCACTCTTTTATCACAATTATCTGGGATTTGACTAACTCCAATAATTAACTGGATCGCGCAACTCTTTTGAGTGTACACTGTATTAATAGGGAATTTAACATGACATAGTTTCCAACTGGGTGTTACTACCTTACATTGATTTACCTGATTTTTATCTAACTGAACATAAGTTTGTTTCTCTTTGTCCATAAGGATATAGTCCTTGGTCTCTTGAAGATAAACAAAGTGGTGTGGATTACTCTTCATATACGTGGGGAATGGAATCATGTGAAACATTGTATAAGTTACCCTATCTGTAAGGGGTGTCTTGATGACGTACACTAGATAATTTTTGTTGGCGAACACTTCCACTGTGGCTACTTTGTAAATCAAGTAGCCGTAAGCTGATTTTAAATCAAGTGGCAAGGACAATCCTTTAGGGAAATCTCCCTGAGCTTTCTTATAACCTTTAATAATATCATCTGGTGAAATTATTTGCACCTGAATGACTCCTACGTGAGCATTCATTATACCTGATAATACAACACTGTAATGCTCATACAGTTGTATGAGAAGGCCTTCAATCTCAATTAAATGCCTATTCACTGAGTTTTCTAATTCTACTTGCTTAAGTGCTTCTGTAATCTGAAGCGTGCTATTGGCAAGATATGATCTAATTTCTGCAATGTTTTGAGTTAATCTCTGCTCATTGGCTGTGACATCGTAAATGGTGCTGTTCATAGATTGCAATGTTGATTTTACTACTATCATCTGGTCTTTTGCAATTTTCATAATTGAAAGCTGTTCCTGCTCTAACTCACTAATTTTTGACTCATATTTATCGGCATCCTCTTGACTTAATGTTCCAAATAATGCCTTTGCGATGGAACCTACTGCATTAATTAGGCCTCGTTTTCGCCTAGTGTTATCCGTTTCCCCTATTGGTTTAGTAATCCTCGTAATTAATTCCTTCGATTCCTTAATTCTATCTAATTGTGCACTTAGCATTTTAACGTCCTGTTGACATGTTAGGTTAGTACTTCTTTCTAACTGTGTACATATTAATTGAGTCCAGTGTATGTGTCTCTTGACATTTGAAAATACATCACTTAATTTATTCAGGTTTACATAGGTAACTAGTGTCCATTCCGTATGGTATAACTGTATCTCACCCTGATTGTCGAAGTATGCCCCTGGAGTACTCTCATATGGTGTCACCTTGACATCCAGTACTTCTCCGGCTATTCTGTAGCGGTGTGACGTCACGACTATCACTGCTACTACGATGGACAACAATTCTAGCATTCGCGCCATATCAGCTGTCCACCTGCAAGGTAAAGACAGGATGTGTGTTACCATTCGCTTCCCAGTTCTCGTTTCTACAAGTACAATTTCAAACGATTCTTATGTACCTTAACCCTTTTTCCCTTCTTGTTCATCTGTAGGGTGCAATTCACCCCTGAAACATCTACTATCTCGTAAGGACCTTCGAATGGTGGGCTTAGCTTTCTGGATTTTCCTCTTCGCAATGCGTCATTGCGCAAGAGAACCTTATCACCTACCTGAAAGGTGACCTCATTTTGCTTTTTGTCGTAGTGTTCTTTCTCTAATTCCTTTCGCTCTATTAAGGTCTTTCTGGCGGCCTCGTTATTTCGCCTAAGCTGTGCCGTCAGTTCCTCCACCACGTTCTGGTGTTCATTGTAATTCATTTCAGGTGGCTTTTGCAGCACACCTGGGATATTTGCCTTCCTTCCAAAAATTAATTCGTAGGGTGTGAACCCTGTACTTGTGCTCTTTGTGGTATTATACACAAAGCTAGCTGTAGGCAAATACTTGTCCCAGTCATTCTGCTCCCCTGAGCAGACATAATGCCTTAGGTACTCCGTGAGCACCTTATGGGATCTCTCTATGCTACCGTTCGATTGCGGCCTAAAGGCCGTAGTGTGTGTTTTCCGAATGCGCAGCGTTTTACACAGCGTCTTAAACACATCACTCATGAAATTACTACCCTGGTCAGTGAGAATCTGCTCTGGTATCCCGTAGATACTTATTACGTTATTGATTAGCGTCCGTGCCACGGTTTCTGCCTCCTGATTAGGCATGGCACTCGCTACTAGGTACTTTGACAGCTGATCTTGGCATGTCAGTATGTACCTGTTTCCTGCCTCTGTCAACGGAAGAGGTCCAACTACGTCTAGGGATATTTTCTCAAAGACTGTGTTCGGGGTATCCGTAATTCTCATGGGAGCCCTGACGTCTGGTCTGGTCCCTTTATTCTTTTGGCAGGAGGGACATGTGCGTACATAGCGCTCAATGTCCCCTTTCATGCCCTTCCACTGAATTCGTTCACGTACCCTGGCGTACGTGCGCGCTATTCCTTGGTGGCCTCCCACCAAAGAATCATGACATTCTTTCAAAATGGCTAGCTTTTCAGCTTCGCCTAGTTCGTTCTCTTCCTCAGATAAGCTACCTTCGGGCGAAATCTCCTCTGCGTTAGCGTCCTCGGAAACTTCGCTACCGTCCGCTTCAATTCCCTCTGCCGTAGCGTCCTCGGGTTTTGAAGACAGTACCTCCTCTCTATTCTTGTCTGAGGCCTGAGTTTCTACTGTTGTCTCTGAGTGAGACCTGTGCTGAGCAGAGTTAACCACTCGCGCTTGGCACTTGGGTTCAGTGGGATTCCTACTCAGGGCATCTGCATTGCAGTTCTGTTTGCCCTGCTTATATACGACGTCGAAGTCGTATTCCGCTAGCTTCAGCCTGAACTTTAGCAGGCGTGAAGACGGATCTTGCACGTTGAAGACCCACTTCAACGGCTTATGGTCTGTCACAACAGTGAATTTTCTACCAAACAGATATGGTCTGAAATACTTTACTGCCCACACTATTGCCAACAATTCTTTCTCAGTTACGCTATAATTCATTTCTGCTTTGTTAAGCGTTCTACTTGCATAGGCTAATGGAAGGTCTTTCCCGATAGGTCCTTGTGACAATATTGCCCCAACCGCTTCGTTGCTCGCATCAGTGGTAACAACGAATGGTTTTTCAAAGTCCGGATATTGCAATATAGGTTCCTCAATTAGCTTTTGCTTTAGTGTCTGGAACGCTTGTTCCTGATCGTCTCCCCATACAAAGGGAACGTCCTTCTTCACTAACTGATACAGCGGTTTCGCGATTTTGCTGTAGTTAGGTATGAACTTCCTATAGTACCCACTCAGTCCGCAGAACTGCTTGATCTGGCGGCTAGTGGTCGGCCTCGGAAAGTCCTTAACGGCCTGTACTTTACGTGGGTCTGGTAAGACACCTTCGTTAGTAATTACATGTCCTAGGAACGCTACTTCGGTTCTTAGGAATTCACACTTATCTGGCTGGAGTTTCAGCGTGTTCTCTCTCAGCCTTTGAAATACGTCTCTTAGCTTCGCATTGTGCTCCTGGATTGAACTCCCGTACACAATGACGTCATCCAGGTAACACAGACATTTTATACCCGTTAACCCTGTGAGCACGTTGTTCATCAGCCTCGTAAACGTGGCTGGCGCGTCTTTCAAACCCATGGGCATTTTCCTAAATTCGTACTTGCGTCCTAGCGCAGAGAATGCTGTCTTTGGCCTGTCTTCAGGCTTCAACAACACCTGGTGATAGCCACTCGCGAGATCTAAGGTCGAAAAATATCTCGCCTTGCCAAGGGCGTCTAACAGTTCTGAAATTAATGGCAGGGGATAACTGGTTCCTATCGTTATCTCGTTTAATTTTCGAAAGTCGATCACGACCCTCCATTTTTGTTTCCCTGAGGCGTCTAATTTCTTCGGAATTAAAAGTAATGGCGCATTCCAGGCTGGTGTGCTAGGTGTGATAATTTCATCATTCAGCATCTTATCTATCTGAGCTTGTATCTCCCCCTTCTGTGCTTCGGGAAGTCTATATGGTCGTACATTAATTGGAGGTTGATCTTGGGGTGTAGGGATCTCATGCTGTAGTACATCAGTGTGAGTTAGTTTGTCTCCCTCAAGATGGAAGATATCATTGTACTCAGCACAGATGGCGTATATCCCTTCCTTATCTACCTGCGTGAGGTGATCAACTCGCAAACAGTCTATCACCCGCTGTGATCGGGGCTTCTGGGTGGCCGGTTCTCCGTTTGCCACTCTACTGTTCTGCTCTACCTTTCGCACTTGTGCCAGGCAGGTTTTATCTACCTCCTGTATGTGCACTCGTGGACTGTGTAAAGTCACCGCCTTTTCAGTGGTATTCATCATGCTAACCACTGCTTCATGGTGCTCTGATTTGGTTAGGCACCCTGCGAGGTACACCCCTGGTATCACCTCTTCCTTCTCAATAATTCCTAAGGGTAGATTCCGATCTACTTCTATAACAACGACCTTCTGGGTTCTTGGTTCGAGACGGATCACCTTCGTCTCTCGTGCCCCCATAGGGTATTGTCGCCCTCTTATGGTGACATGACCTTCCCTATAGTCAATCACGCTATCTGTCAGGAGGTCTCGCCCAACTATACCATCCTGTGTTAATTGGAAGTCACTCCCTACCACATGAAATGTGTGACTTGTGTTTCCAATGGCAAAACGTACAGTACCCTGGGTGTAAATTATTCCCTTACTTACACCCGCTAATTCAATTGATTTACTCCCGTCAATCAGGCATTCCTTGGGTACCGATTGCCTCTTAACTAGGCTGACATCGGACCCAGTATCTATCAAAAATCTCAACGGTCTTCCTTGGTTCGCAACCTGGATCAGCACCGTGCCTTCTACGTCAGAATTCTTGGGACCTTCTGGTGTGCGGGCCTCCGTAACTGTCCCCTTGCTACGGGCCCGTTCTAGTTTGCCGCCTGAGCCACGGAGGTTTTCGTGGCGTGCGTACTGCCACCCTTCTTTTTGAACCAACAGTCTTGGGTTTGGTGTGACCATCTATCACAATGTTCGCATTGGGCTCGGTATCTTACGGCCTTGCCCCTTATGCGACCACCCTGAGCTTGGCCTTTCATGGCCCTACTGCCTGTGGACTCGCCTTGGGCTTTTCGACAGTTTCTCTGAATGTGGCCCTGTTGGCCACACGAATAGCATCTACGGCTATCCGTTCGCATCACCGGAGTGTGTGCACCTTGTGTGCGTGCACCTTGAGTGTGTGCACCTTGTGTGCGTACACCTTGTCGACAATTCACCTGTATGTGCCCTATTTGGCCGCAACGATAACAAGTTCTGTTTTCACCTGTCACTGCGTTTGGTTGTGTGCGTACTATGCGCACTGTTTCTCGTACCTCTGTTTCCTTGTCCCTTTGTTTCTTTCTACAGTCACGTTCAATGTGCCCTGTCTTCCCACAATAGCGGCATTTTAATTTACTGATGGTGCCCCCTGTAGCTGTATTGGAACTAGCGGTCTGTGTGGTGTGAGCCCCTTGCGTTCCTGTGTTCTTACAGTTCCTTGCTATGTGGCCTTCCTTGCTACAATTGTAACAGACCACCCTAACACTAGCATGTGTTGGCTTAGTATGCCACTGTGGTGCTACACTGCGCTCCCTAGCATGTGTTGGCTTAGTATCCCACTTTGGTGCTGCACTGCGCTCCTGTTCTGGTTTGCGCTTGCTAAACCCTGAACTATGTTTGTGTTGTAGGCCCTCTCGTGCCTTCTTTGACAATATTACGGTTTCTTCCTGCTGTGCAAGTGCAACGGCCCTCTCAAAAGTGATGCCCTTTTCTGACTGTACTCTAGCTTGTATTCTAGGGTTGGCTAATCCTTGTATGAAACTAGCAACACATATTTTTCTCGTTATTTTCAACTGCGCGTCACGATCCTCCTCTAATTCATCCTCAAGTATTGCCTCTCTAAAAGAAGCTGACAATGTTTCTATTTTATGTGCCCAAAGTGCGACTGATTCTCGCGGGTCCTGCGCTGTTTGGAACATTTGACAAATGTACAAATCTAACGTGCCTTGCTGGCCATAATATTCTATCAATGCCCGCTTGGCTTTCTCCCAGTTATGTATATCACGTCTGTACAACAACTTATCTCGGGCTCTGCCCGTAACCTTAGTTAAAATGTACTTGAAAAACAACTCTTGATCTTCATCCTTTATCATACGAACAGCAGCATCTACGTTAGCTATGAACTCATGCAATCTATCTGGTTGACTGTCATCAAACTCTCGTCCAATGAGACGATGTCCTTCTACTACTGTAACAAAAGGCCCACTCATACTTACTGATTCCACCTCGTCAAGCATCTCAGTGCCTTGGTCTGCTGGTACTGAACTATTTTGTCGTGCCATTTGAAATAAATATTCAGCTTACCTTAATCTGCAATGCTGCTTCACTGCTGGGCTGGATGAGTAGTCAGCTGTAGTGCTGCGTCTCCACCGGATTGCGTTGTCTGCTACTGGACTGCTACCCCTCTGCTGGGCTGGCTTAGTAGGCTGCGGTAGTGATGCTCCTCTTCTGCGATGCGCGGCACACGAACGAAATTACGCGGTAGCGTGGTTCGGACAATCTTCAGCGAAGTCGCGATTTTCTCACACGGAAATCTTCTGCGAAGTCGCGGTTCTCTTACGGACAATCTTCTACGAAGTCGCGGTTCTCTCACGTTATTTCGGTGAGTTGACACTGTTCGAGGATCAAACTCGGGACCCCACACCTGACACCAAATTTTTATACGTGCCTGTCGTGACCTACCTGTCCTGTGAGACGATCTCGTAGGTTGGTCACCAGGCCGTTGGATGTTGAAGTATTACCTGACCTGCCGAGCGGAATGTAGGGAGGTAATTTGTAGGTATGACTTGTCCCGCAACTCCCGAAATAAAAGATGAAATGGTTTCCCTGTCCTTTATTGCTGAGGACACTAAAACTACTATGTACAGTATATTTACAAGTCTGAATGTAATGATCTATAGTGAGAGCGAGCTTGTTTCACGCGCCTACTGTTCTACTACGCGTCTATCTGAATCTTGCCCTGCGGCACTTGGGCTATGCCCGAACAGAATCTCGTTCTGACAAGTACGAACTACTGGCTGGAAGAAGGCCCCGCGCCATCTTGGCCAGGGGTTATATCTCCGCTCCTGAACTCAAAGTTCTATCCCTACCTCCTTGGGTCTTACGGGCATTGCTAAACTGATCATCCAGTCACTAGCGCCCTCAAGTGGCTATTCTCAATAGTTGTCACAGTAAGTGCTGCTACCTAGGCACTGCTGTATTCTGTCTTACTTTGTCTTCATCTTTCCTTGTTTTTCTAAAGCGCATCTGTAATGGCCTTGACTGGCCGTGTACTCAGTTTTGTCTCTTTGTCGGGCGTCAGGCGGCCCGCTGCCATACTAGCTCTGTTTGTCGATACACAGTAAATATCTTGTTGTGATCAACAAGTCTTTCGTAAGCTAGCGCGTTTCACAAACCGCTCTCCAATACTTAGCTGAAGGCTTTCTTCTGCTTTTCAATTATTAAATCTAACTATAATTATTATACTTATTATACAGTTACTCAAGTACTACAAGGTGTCTCATGTCGATGACTATCATTATTCTAACACTAATTAATCTCCTCTGACACCTTGAGCTCTAGACTCGGCTGCGAATCCCGGCTGCCTTCCACCTGGCAGTCCGCCGGTTCGAGTCCGTGGGAGGTCGGTACACGACACAAGTATGCAAATGCAAGTAACAAAGTTAGAAATCGATAAGCATAATTTACCAACAAATTAAAATGAACAGACATACGAAACACTTTTAGGGTGAACTTACTAGTGTTTCCGCTCCGTTGTTATCGCAACACCCACCGTTTACTTCGCAGGCAGAATACCTCAAGGCAAAGGGCAACGCGTATGCCTTACCGGCTTACCACAGTCTACGATTACACAGTTTTGTTCACAGCAGTTCGTAACTTCATATTCCATTCCTCTCAGTATGCAAAGAACCAGTCACATCATGTGGATACTTCCGCGATTTACAAGCCCTTGATAGTTACACATTGTTCTATTTACAAAACAAGCGTGTTTACTGTACTTACACGTGTAATACAGTACTTTGTGCTCATATTCATCCATACTTCATAGAAAATGCGTCTGCAACATTGTGGCATGTTCTAAGAAAAGCGATTTGGTTATTTTCTCTGCAAGGAGACATGTCTTGGCACTGGTACAACAGTTTCCATCTTTATGCCAATTCTAGTATTCGTTAAAAGTGTTTTAGTACATTCTGTCTGCAAACTGCTAAGCTTCTGTCATTTCCGTGTGTTCTACTTCCACGGCTCGAATATTGTAGGTTACAACTGTAGGTTTATCGGGTCATACCTCTAAGATCGCACGATGTAATCCTCATGGACTTATTTTATATGGCTATTTGCGCGATTAAATTTGCAGCCCCCATTAGTCTATTTACCAGTCCGGCCAATTATCGGTGTAGTTCACGAGAACACGAAAATAAGCAATATCTGATGGCCATAAAAAACTGACAAAAAAGGAGCAATAGTTGAAAGATTTGCCTTACCTTATACTCCATAGTGATATGATATGCTTTAGTCTTCGCGAACCTCAGTGGCGCAGTCAGTTATCCTGTTCCTAAGATAGCAGATTCGATCCCGACTACCTCTATCGGAAGCCCAGTAGCGTATACTAAGGGCTACCAAGGCTATCAGTGAAGCGCAAACCTCAAATGCGAGCAATGGAAATTTAAAGCACATTATATTGTAAGCATCTGACACATTGTTCCATTTGCAAACCTTGAAAGCAATGAGTAAACACGTCGCACGTATTTCTGAGAACAAGGCTTCGGAGACTGATATTGCAGCCCAGACTCTCGTCCCTTCCCATCGACTCGCCTCACGCGGCTTGCTGTTGTCTGCCTACAGGTACGGGGACCGGCGGAGGATAGCTGTGCTAACTGCTAACTATCACCATGCGTTACTCATCGTATGTACTTCCTCACCTCATCCTTCTGTCTTAAATGTATAGATAACGGAGTGCTGGTATTTCACTCCCGTTTACTTCTACATCCTTGTAGGAAGACACTGCAGGGCTGCTGTTATAGGAGTAATATAGTTTTCTTTTTACTGGTAGATCTGCTAAAATGAAACACAATCTTTCAGGTTTAGTGTTCTCTTTTGTTGGTTGGAATCGAACCCGTGATCATGGGTCGGACACCACCACTGATCTTCCGAGAAAGATAATTAACCATTGAACGATGGGTACGACCGCTGTAAAATTCAACATTGTTATTTAACGATGATGTTAATAATAATAATAATAATAATAATAATAATAATAATAATAATAATACCGGTAATAATAATAATAATAATAATAATAATAATAATAGTGCATGGCATCTACATAGGGTTGATGGTGACCTAATAAGGATAAAATGAATGGCAAGGACGTCATAAACACCCAGTTCCTAAGCCAGGAGAATTAACAGTATGAGGGGGTTGATTCTGAAAAGTGAACCGGGGCCGTCGGACCAAAGGCAAGCATTCTATCCATTTAGCCTCAAAGCTAGACTTCAATTTGCTAAACCTTAGGCTACCAACTCGATTGATCAGGTGTTGAGTATTGGCGGTGGCAGAGGCCAGGGCAGTAGCTTGTGAAGCAGCCTTGACAACACAGCGGGCAGCTCCATTGGCTGCTGGATGCAGCTCAAAATGCTTAAGGCTTGATGTTCCCTAAACCAACTATCGAAAAGGGGTAACCTAAGTCTAGTGGTAGCCCACGTCTTGATACCAGCATACGCAACTGCGGGAGCCTTATTTTTTTGGTTATGCTAGCCCGGATGGGCACATATAGCAAGTGGAGATATGTTACTCCCCTAGTACGTCGGTCCTGCATTGCGCTTATCATATGAGAGCTTGCAATGGCGTCGCTACCGGCGTGCTAATCGACTAGTGTCTTGGGTATCCAACTAATGAACCCATGCCGCACTGGGGGGAAACACTAGTAATTTTACTATTGAGTTTCCTAAATTTTATTAATAACGTTGTTGCTTAAATGTCGTAAATTTATGGATGCAATGTCCCGTGTTGTTTTGGTTTAGCGGGTCACACCTCCAAGATCGTCCGATGTAATCCTCATGGACTTATTTTATGCGGCTATTTGCGCGATTAAATTTACGCATCATTGTTGATCTTTCGAGTAAAATTTGTGCAGTAACAACTATTTCACAGGCAATGTTAACAAGATTGCGAAAGAGCATCATGACAGGAATAGTAGGAGTAAGAACAGATAAGGGGCTGTTTTGAACATTTGTTGTGATGATATGTGCAACAATAGACCTCAGTGGCGTATACTGGGGGCTAGGTACCAAGGTTATCAGTGAAGCCCACTGATCTCTATACATGGATCGCTGATGGCAGGTCTCCGCTGCAGGAGAAAGTACGCCAAGTTGAGTGCGCGGTTCACCATGTTGGCGTACCCAACCTAGAGCTCTCCTTATGGGGAAGCAATGATAATATAGTCAATTTTAAGTCGCAATTAATGGCGCATTGGAATAATTAAAAATATAGAGACATGTTCACTCAAAGCATAAGGACATTGGGATCACTGACACGTCATTCCGAGGTCACTAAATCTCCGGGATAGCAATAAACATGAGTGTATAATAACGGCCGACAAATATTAACTTAGGTGCTGAATACATGCAATTAGCGATCGGTAACACAATACAAGTGAAAACCAGTTTCTGGAAACATTGCCGTAAATTGTATACATGTATGCCACGAAATTATGCATTCTTAAAATGATGTACCTATAAAAGTAGCTCACTATACAGGCCTAGATTCGACATACCATAATCGGTGCTTGATAATGAATTCCTGTTTCTATGAAATAACGCGCATATTTTCAAATTAAAATATCAGTGAAGCAAATGTACACATTTATAAAACCAGCAAATATTCAAAACTTGTCAGTATATCACATTACCTGCAGGTTAATTTACTATTACAGACCTCTTTAATTAAATTCAGCTAGCAAAGCGATATTGATAGTCATCATCAGATATATGTAACACCAGTTAAAATAGTCCCAAATACCACGAATTGTATAATGGGATAGCCCCAAACACCCACCACACTTTCCCTTCTCCCGCCCCTAATTATTACTGATGTAAATAAGGTCTAGAATTCCCCCAGACTTCATTTTCTAAGATTGTTATAAGGTCACGTCAATTATTTAATCGAAACCGTCAGTTTAATTACGAGAAATAAAAAAAAATATAAGTAAATTTTTTACTTGCAGTTAATGTTCAGTAAAATTGCAAACAGTTGGCTGTACATCACTTCTAAGGTGTACAGTTTGTCCATTTCTATCAAAACAGTCTTCCTCTAAGTGATCCGAGCAGAGAACAGCTGTTTTAGAAAGCTCCCAATTCTCCCGCCTGATACTCCTAATCGATGATCTTAGATGTTCGGGTCTCGAGAAAGGAAACCTACAAAAAGTAATTGCCATTTTGCTCCCGGAATATGCGAAATAAGATACAATAAACCTAAAACTCAAAACACTACCCTAGGAAGATTCTTATGTACAGTATAAAACTCCCCGATGAAATGATTTCTCCTTCTACTGATCGGTTCTGTTTGTACATCCATGAGCTGAACACTGCGGTATGTTAATACCCCTAGAATGTTTCTTCATTCATATTTCAGATAAACACATCATCATCATCTGTCGGCTTTTTCCCTCGGACACAGCGAGGGATCCCACCTCTACCGCCTCAAGGGCAGTGTCCTGGAGCTTCAGACTCTTGATCGGGGATACAACTGGGGAGAATGACCAGTACCTCGCCCAGGCGGCCTCACCTGCTATGCTGAACAGGGGCCTTGTGAAGGGATGGGAAGATTGGAAGGGATAGACAAGGAAGAGGGAAGGAAGCGGCCGTGGCCTTATGTTAGGTACCATCCCGGCATTCGCCTGGAGGAGAAATGAGAAACCACGGAAAACCACTTCCATGATGGCTGAGGTGGGAATCGAACCCACCTCTACTCAGTTGACCTCCCGAGGCTGAGTGGACCCCGTTCCAGCCCTCATACCACTTTTCAAATTTCGTGGCAGAGCCGGGAATCGAACCCGGGCCTCCGGGGGTGGCAGCTAATCACGCTAACCACTACACCACAGAGGCGGACTCAGATAAACACGTACATATTTTAATTGAATCTTGTAATCCACAAGTATACTACAAGGCAACGAACCTAAATTCGTAAAATACACTATTTACTTTGCAATAAGAAAGCACAGAACACTCGTGGAACTACAATCAAGAGGCCTGGCGTCACTGAACTAAGCATAAACAAAGCAAGCGCGCTCCTCGTGGTCTACTGCACCGTGCGCTCACTGCCATCTTACTACGCCAGTCATCTTCTATTCGGCTTACTGCTACCCAAGCTACCAGCCATCCAGGTATAGAGATCAGTGGTGAAGCCCAAACCTCAACTGAGAACGGTGGAAATCTTAAAGCACATTATAATGTAGCCTAAGCATCTGACACATTGTTCCACTTACAAAACTTGAAAGTAAAGAGAAAAAACGTCGCACGTATTTCTGAGTGCAAGGCATCGGAGACCGACATTGCAGCTCAGGTGGTGCGTCCCTCTCCCATCGACTCACCTCGCGCGGTTTGCTGCTGGATGTCCGATAGGTGAGGGGACCGAGGGGATGGGTGTGGAAGGCTTCGGTCCATCAGTTCGCCACTGCTAAGCAGGGAGAGCGAGCAACTATGCGCTCGTTATCACATATACTACCTCACCTCATACTTCTGACTTAATTATACAGATAACAGAGTGCTGGTATTTCACTCCCGTCTACTTCGATATCCTTGTAGGAAGACACCGCAATGTCTGCTGTTATAGAAGTAATATAATTATCTTTTTAAACGTTGATATGCTAAAATGAAATTCAATCTTTCAGGTTTAGTATTCTCTTTTGTTGTTTGGAATCGAACCCGTGATCATGAGTCGGACACCACCACTGATCTACCGAGCAAGCTAATAAACCAGTGAACGACGGGTACGACCGCTTGTAACGCTACAAAATTCTACATGTTAATTTGATAATAATAATAATAATAATAATAATAATAATAATAATGGTGCATAACCTCTGGAGAGGCTCGATGGTGACCTAATGAGGATGAAATGAATAGCAAGTACGTCATAAACACTCAGTTCCCAAGGGAGGGGAATTAAGAGTAGGAGGAGGTTGATTCCGAGAATTGAACCGGGGCCATCGGACCAAAGGCAAACATTCTACCCATTTAGCCGTAAAGGTGGACGTTAATTTGCTAAACCCGAGGCTACCGTTTCCACTGATCAGGTGTTGAGTATTGGCAGTAACTTGTGAAACAACATCGACTACTCCGGTGGCTCAAAACGCTTTACGTTTACTAAACCAACTATCGAAAAAGAGTAACCTCAGCATACGCTACTGATAGGCCTATTCATACATTGCAATTTTTCTTTCACTTTCCTTTTTAGGTGCGGTAACCCAACATACCGTGGACTATGCTCTAGCCACGCGTGGGGTGGCAATCCAACATACTACAGAGTATGTACACATTCGGTACTTTTCATACATCACGAACATCACATGATAGCTTTGCAGTGGTGTCGCTACCGGCCTTACTCTTACTCCAACTTGTTTCAACCCGATTGAGTATGGGATTGAGGTGCATCATGAAAGGGTCTTTATAAAAAAGGAATAAGCCAAGTCTGCTATATGTGGACTTGTAAGAATCGTCATTATCGAGGCTGTATATACTATATAACCCCAGAAAATAATCACCTGCCACCAATTTGATGTCAGGTGTCACACAAGGAACTTTTCTTTGTTAATGTCGCACTAATATGTGGAAGGTTTTCAGCGACGCGAGGGTGGGAAAGGGGTAGGATTGGGAAGGTGCCGTGTGTCCATAATAAAGGTACTGTCCCAACATTTATCTTTTGTGAAAGTGGGAAACCACAAAGAACCATTTTTAGGACTGCAAGCTCACAGCTACGTGATCCGAACCGCACAGCCAACTCGCTCGGTACAAGGAACCTATCAAAATGTCTGTTACCTACGTAAAATAAATAAAATAAAAGTACGAAAAATTCTTGTCTTTGAGAATATGTCTGAACACAAGTTGTAAATTATCTGAAATGTATCCTTTGAGGAGAGTTATAGCCTACATAACACATGCAATTGCAAACCCATCCACTATAGAAATATATGGTATGACTTATATACCAGTATCTACAGTAAAACCTAATATTTAACTGTTGTTCCTCTCCAGATCACAACGAGGATCAGAACCCATTTTGCTGTTAAGTAGCAGTAACCTGCCCTGACTCTACTTTGGTTTCTAGAGTTTTCGAGATTATGTGAAATCAGATAATAATAATCTATACACCACGAAAAACCATCTTCAAGCTCCAAGCTTACAACTACGTGATCCGAACCGAGCAACCAACTCGCTCCGTACGATGCAAATTACTTAAATAATGTACACTTTGGGGAGAGTAATACATAAAATATGTATTCTCAAACCCATCAATTATACACTGACTGACAGAGCAAATGCAACACCAAGAAGGAGTGGTCAGAACTTTATGCCAATTGCAGGGTAGACTGACATCACTGAGGTATGCTCATGATGTGAAATGCGCCGCTGTGCTGCGCACATAGCGAACGATAAATGGGACACGGCGTTGGCGAATGGTCCACTTCGTACCGTGATTTCTCAGCCGACAGTCATTGTAGAACGTGTTGTCGTGTGCCACAGGACACGTGTATAGCTAAGAATGCCAGGCCGCCGTCAACGGAGGCATTTCCAGCAGACAGACGACTTTACGAGGGGTATGGTGATCGGGCTGAGAAGGGCAGGTTGGTCGCTTCGTCAAATCGCAGCCGATACCCATAGGGATGTGTCCACGGTGCAGCGCCTGTGCCGAAGATGGTTGGCGCAGGGACATGTGGCACGTGCGAGGGGTCCAGGCGCAGCCCGAGTGATGTCAGCACGCGAGGATCGGCGCATCCGCCGCCAAGCGGTGGCAGCCCCGCACGCCACGTCAACCGCCATTCTTCAGCATGTGCACGGCACCCTGGCTGTTCCAATATCGACCAGAACAATTTCCCGTCGATTGGTTGAAGGAGGCCTGCACTCCTGGCGTCCGCTCAGAAGACTACCATTGACTCCACAGCATAGACGTGCACGCCTGGCATGGTGCCGGGCTAGAGCGACTTGGATGAGGGAATGGCGGAACGTCGTGTTCTCCGATGAGTCACGCTTCTGTTCTGTCAGTGATAGTCACCGCAGACGAGTGTGGCGTCGGCGTGGAGAAAGGTCAAATCCGGCAGTAACTGTGGAGCGCCCTACCGCTAGACATCGCGGCATCATGGTTTGGGGCGCTATTGCGTATGATTCCACGTCACCTCTAGTGCGTATTCAAGGCATGTTAAATGCCCACCGCTACGTGCAGCATGTGCTGCGGCCGGTGGCACTTCCGCACCTTCAGGGGCTGCCCAATGCTCTGTTTCAGCAGGATAATGCCCGCCCACACACTGCTCGCATCTCCCAACAGGCTCTACGAGGTGTACAGATGCTTCCGTGGCCAGCGTACTCTCCGGATCTCTCACCAATCGAACACGTGTGGGATCTCATTGGACGCCGTTTTCAAACTCTGCCCCAGCCTCGTACGGACGACCAACTGTGGCAAATGGTTGACAGAGAATGGAGAACCATCCCTCAGGACACCATCCGCACTCTTATTGACTCTGTACCTCGACGTGTTTCTGCGTGCATCGCCGCTCGCGGTGGTCCTACATCCTACTGAGTCGATGCCGTGCGCATTGTGTAACCTGCATATCGGTTTGAAATAGACATCAATTATTCGTCCGTGCCGTTTCTGTTTTTTCCCCAACTTTCATCCCTTTCGAACCACTCCTCCTTGGTGTTGCATTTGCTCTGTCAGTCAGTGTAAAACAATATACACTATGACCAGTAGCGGCGCTAAGAAGCTCGACCCCCTCCCCGCAATAATTGAAAATGGGCCGCTCGTTTCCTGATAAGGAAAGTTACAAGCTTATTTCTTACTATAGGGTTACGCAACAACAACAACAACAATAATAATAATAATAATAATAATAATAATAATAATAATAATAATAAAGGTACTGTCCTTGAGCCTTACCGATTTCCCTTATCTTCTCCATCTCTTCCCATCCAACCGCATTATCATGATCAGGTCCGGGGTTCATCTCGACCCCTCCAATGACCAACAACACTGCCATCACTGATGCAGCCATCAAAATTGAAATCAAATTCACCTGCTGTCCGGCTCTGCAACCCATGTTGCGCCTCGTGGGCCTGCCTCTACCGTCCCAACGACCTATCGCCGCCCGGTACAATTATATTGAAATTTATTATTATTATTATTATTATTATTATTATTATTATTATTATTATTATTATTATTATTATTATTATTATTATTATTATATAATTTAGTTTTCAAATTCGAAGGAATTAAAATAATACACTTACATGCTATGAACACGCACAAGAAATGCATATTCCACTTATTATAGTAACCAAAACACACTGACCGTCACAATATTAAGTAATAATCTCGTTCCTAGGACCAAATAATTTACAACTCAACCGTCCATTGTAAGCCTACTTAGCTACACTGACTGCCGAGAGTTATAAACAGGCTTGAAACTTCAGTAATAATAATAATCATGCTATTTGCTTTACGTCCCACTAACTACTTTTACGGTCTTCGGAGACGCCGAGGTGCTGGAATTTAGTCCCGCAGGAGTTCTTTTACGTGCCAGTAAATCTACCGACACGAGGCTGTCGTATTTGAGCACCTTCAAATACCACCGGACTGAGCCAGGATCGAACCTGCCAAGTTGGGGTTAGAAGGCCAGCGCCTTAACCGTCTGAGCCACTCAGCCCGGCGGAAACTTCAGTATTTAGTGTTCAGATAAGGAGGATATCTTTATTATCGCATCTTCGCTGACTACCGGGTTCTCAGAACTGGCTAATTACTTCAAACGCCTTGTTGATTGTTGTGAGTGGCAGCAAGGGATGGTTATTATTGGAACAGGTTGGGAAACCCACTTTCTTTCAAAAACAACTACCGTACTCCTACTGACGAAAGAAGCTCTGCACTAAGACGTCCTAAGTCTGGAATAACCCTCTGTAAAACAAATAGTACTGTGTTGTGTGCTATAGCATTATCAATATGCACTCTTCAATTACTGAATTAAGAAACAGTCATGGGCCCCTCACAAGCGAGCCCTCGCCCCCCCCCCCCCCCAAGCCCCGCGGGGTCTGCAGGGCCCTTATCGCCGCCACTGGCTATAGCTTATAGACTATACCAGTATCTACAGTACTTTCCTCTTCTGGTCCCGCCTCATCACTAAAGTTTGGCGACTGTCGTGGAATAATTTTTGCTATTTTGCCTTTTCCATATCAGAGTTGCCGTATCGTGGCTGAGTCGGAAGTTCCACGGCCGGGATAATCTCCAGCCGCATCCACGTTTCCTTTCTATCTTGCCGTGCATGATCAGTCGTATCAGGCTGTATTTGTCATTTCGGAAGATGTGACTGGTTGCTTTCTTGCGTTTTGCGATTTCCAGGCACGACAGAGTACCGTACCTCCTCGTTGGTTATATGATCCGCTCATGGGATCTTGAACAGTCTGCGACACATCCACATTTCAAAGGCCTGCAGTCAGATCATTGACGAATAATACGGACAACTGGGTTTTATGTTTACGGACGAACGCCGTTAATGTGCTTTTCTGTAGTTGGAATAAAAATTAGCAAATAAGGATATTTTCAATAAAAGGTGTTAGTAAATCTCGACTTGGAGGATGCACCTCTCACCTACGAGCTCCAGCCTCCAACTCTTCAACCACTATGAGGGAAATTTGTTTTTAGATTAGAAACGGCGATGAGCTGTCCTGTAATGAATTTTTAACGACTTGAGGAGGAAGGTGTCAACAACCTAGGAGGGTTTATAACCTGTATTTAGAGGCTGGCTCACATAAAACTCAATGCGCTTGCTCGGTGTTCTTGTATTAGGGCCCCTAGCTTGTGCTTGGGGACTTCCTCTGCAGACTGACTTTCCTGAAGAAGGAGAGCTTTTTGAAGGGGACATGATCCTGGGTCCGGACCAATTCATCGGAGAGGTAAGCTGAGTTTATTCTGCTACTCTTCAACATGACTCGAACAGTCTTCTATTGGTGGATTTTATATGATAGATTTTATAGACTATGATATCGATCACCGTTAGGAAAGTTACTTTCAAAATGTGCGGTAACTAAGTTACAGGTAAGCCTACGAATATTTAGCAAATGAAAGGTAACCGGGTTACAGTCTCTTGCAAAATGTATCTTAGTTTAGGCTACAGCTAGGTCCAATAGTTACTGTACCGTATATAGAAAGCCGTGACTGAGTTACAATTACTTAGGCTATACCATAAAATGTTTAGTGATTATGGGCCTATAATGTGTAATCTATGTTGAAACAACCTATGTGGAGGAAAGACGTAAAATAGTGTCACTGCACTGTATAGGCTACGTATAACTGCTCTATATTCCAGATAGCGTATAAATGACTAATGACTTAGGCTAAATGACCACGGACGTATCGTAACTAAGAAAGCCGGCATGGATTTGTGAGCAAGAAGGAGAAATGTTATTTTCTAAACGATAGCGGTTTAACAATTCGGTACCTACCCTTCGTCAGAAGAATTACATAATAAGCTATAGTAGTTGTAAATTATTGTTCTGGCTGTTCGTGGCCGAAGTAACAGTAAGCATTGGCAGGGATTCCTGCAGGTAGTCTACTGTAGATTTGTTCCCTGCTTGACTGAGGCATCAACCACGATAAAAATGCTTTTACTTTTAAGATATAGTCTACCGGTATATTGATTGTTTCGTCTTATAACTAATGTGACGAGGTTTTTGTTTCTGTATAAAATGAATGGCGTTACTGTAATCCATTATTTCACATCACCGCTACACCTATCGATAGCACAGCTTTTTGTTTTCAAGGAAAGGATGCCGGTAAACGAGTTTGCATATCACTGGTAACTCAAGTTAGTCGGGGACGACTGGGGACGACTCAGCGAGAAGAAAGGCGGGTGCGAAGTGGTGAGGAAAATTACACATTATAACTAAACGCTTTTAGCTATATACCGGTAGGCTACACGTAATTATGTTATTTTAATAATGCGTTTCTTTGACATGGCAACGTCTATAATATCAGGCTACGCACAGAACATTCGAAAATTGCTCACATTCGAGCTTGTAGCTCTGGAACTGAGGATACTATAGTATCCGAATGATTGAGGTTGGTAGGCTACCAAATTACCGTATCGTTTTTTGAAAATGTAGGACATGACAAAAAATAAGAGACATTGATGGGTCACAGTTAAATGTGTGGAGTGAAAGAGGACTTTTTTAAAAGGTGGCAATTTTTGCGGCACCACTGTGCGGTACCGGTATATGACTTTTTTTACGATTACAGTAATGCCGGTCACACCAAAACCAAGGAGCATACGAAGATCTTGAAGAGATTATCAAGGTTATTAAGATGTCTATGTCTTACTTAGCATGTGACGACTTGCATTCCCATTACAAAATGGACTAAATCCCAAACGAATAATATGACATGGGAAGGAGCCCAAAATTTGAAGTTGGAATGATTTCTGGAAAAATCGGCGATTTGATCGTCTAAATACCTTATTAATATTTAATACAGACACTTACTTCATTGGGGACCACCGGTGTAATTGTATTGTCCTAGACCCCTGAGCAAAATGAGTGCTAGAACTCCTATTCCATAGCAACCGATATCCCGACTATGGGGGCCATTTACTTGGCTACTTGGTCTTGCCTATGATTCGCGAAGGATGTAACTAACTGTACAACATTCTTCTTTGAAGAATTGTTTTTATAAATTATATTGTTATAACAGGAATAATCTCTTGGTGGTAGGGAAACCAATTTTCCAGGAAATCAATCAATCAATCAATACTAATAATAATAATATGACTCTTATTTTTAAGCTAAACTAATACATAATATAGAATAATATGAAGCAATACAAATTAAAATAATTTACAATTCAGTTATTATTATTATTATTATTATTATTATTATTATTATTATTATTATTATTATTATTATTATTATTATTATTATTATTATTATTATTGATGATGTTTGTTGTTTAAAGGGGCCTATCAGCTAGGTCATTGGCCCCTAATGGTACGAGGTGAACAAAATGAAAATGAAAACTTCAAAATGTATCCACTGAAAAAATGATTGCAAAACAAAAACAATCAATGGATCCTATTCACAATGCCGTAAGTACTGGGATGACAAAATCCAGGTCACCAGCCCCTCATAATGGTACAAATCATTGGTAAATCAGAACCATGGTGTTCCTCCTATAGTGGTAGTAATCACAGGTAATGTAGGCTGATGGCATTTCTCGCACGGTGGTACTAATCACAGGTAATGTAGACTCATGGTATGTCACACACAATGGCACCTCTCACAGGTAACGCAAACCCATGATGTTTCGCACATAAGGGTACTACTCACAAACAACGCAGAACCATGGTGTTCCTCACATAGTGGGACTAATTATGGGCGCTGGTATTCCCGTGGAGTTCCTCACATAGTGGAACTAATCACAGGTCACGTAAACTCATGGTGTTGCTCACATAGTGCTACTAATCATAGGCAATGTTGACCCACGGTGTATCACACATTAAGGTAACACCCACAGGTAACACAAACACATTGTGTTCCTTACATAATGGCATTACTCTCAGGCAACGCAGATCCATGGTTTTCATCACAGTGGTACATATCACGGGCGCCAGTCAATCCCGTGGTTTTTCTCACGTAGACCCATTCTGAACACAGTGGAACTGACCGGTGGAATGCACACGATGAAACAAACAACGCCCAGATCCGTAGGCCTAGTGTTTCTTGCATAATGGTACCGGTACCGCTTCTATTTAATGTAGACCCATCGTTTTCCTCGCAAGGTAGTCGCAAGTAACGTCGACTCATGGCGTTCCGCACGTAATGGTGCTAATCACAAGTAATCACATGGTTCTAATATCATCATTCCTTGATTGCCCCTTTTAGTCACATCTTACGACAGGCAGGGGATACCGTGGGTGTATTCTTCGTCTACCGATCTCGATAGCTGCAGTCGCTTAAGTGCGGCCAGTATCCAGTATTCGGGAGATAGTAGGTTCGAACCCCACTATCGGCAGTCCTGAACATGGTTTTCCGTGGTTTTCCCATTTTCACACCAGGCAAATGCTGGGGCTGTACCTTAATTAAGGCCACGGCTGCTTCCTTCCCACTCCCAGCCCTTCCCTGTCCCATCGTCGCCATAAGACCTATCTGTGTCGGTGCGACGTAAAGCAACCAGCAAAAAAAAAAGTATTCTTTGTCTGTTTCCTCCATCTACAGGATGTATTATCATCCGGAGAACCTCCGAGGCTCAGGCGGCAGTGTGCCGGCCTCTCACCGCTGGATTCCGTGCTTCAAATCCCAGTCACTTCATGTGAGAGTTGTGCTGGACAAAGCGGAGGTAGGACAGGTTTTTCTCCGGGTACTCCGGTTTTTCCTGTCATATTTCATTCGAGCAACACTCTCCAATCATAATTTATAACTTACCGGGCGAATTGGCCGTGCACGTAGAGGCATGCGGCTGTGAGCTTGCATCCGGGAGATAGTAGGTTCGAATCCAACTATCGGCAGCCCTGAAGATGGTTTTCCGTGGTTTCCCATTTTCACACCAGGCAAATGCTGGGGCTGTACCTTAATTAAGGCCACGGCTGCTTCCTTCCAAATCCTAGGCCTTTCCTATCCCATCATCGCCATAAGACTTATCTGTGTCGGTGCGACGTAAAGCCCCTAGCAAAAAAAAAAAATTATAACTTTCATTTCCGTGTTGATGTTTGACTTACGTAATATGAATCAATTGAGGGATGTTCCACCACTCGACACTTTATACAATGTATAACATTTATTCAATGGAAACTGGTTTCGATTCCATTGGAATAACCATCAGTTCAAAGTAAATAAATAAATAAATCAAAAGGATATTAACACAATCAACATGAAATAGCTTAAAACACACTTAAAATGGTTGACATGGGTTATATGTTATCAAAACGCATTACAATTTAAGGAACGTCCTAGGATCCAGGTCACAAATAATATTGTAGTGCATTTGTACAATGTTGAGCAGAGTTTTAAGACAATATATAAAAACTTGAAGTTGAGGAATGCTATGAAGTTATGTTGTTATTGTGGATATAAAAAACATATGTTAAAAATGTTCATATATTCGTAGTCGAATCGTCGATGAAGAATAAAAAACATGTAACACAATCGACAATCTTGTGAAAGTGCCGATGTTAAGACAATTTACCGAGGAGTTCGTTGTTTCGCAACAGCTGCTGTATGGTGAATATGTCACTGTTGTTGTTGTTAAAGGTAAAAAGTTAAATGACGGTACGGCGTTGGTTGTATGGCACAGTAGTCGCAAAAGGTGGATGTTCCCTTACTCCTCGCTCTCGTTTACCGTGCCGCTAGGAAAGCTGGAGGTGCACTCGATTTTCGTCGATTTTGGTACATGTTTTTTTATTCTTCATTGAAGATTCAACTACGAATATATGAACATTTTAAAATATATGTTTTTCTATATCCACAGTAACAACGCAAGAACTTCATAGCATTCCTCAACTTCAACACGTACAAACGCACTACAATTATTATTTGTGACCTGGATCCTAGGACGTTCTTTAAATTTTAACGTGATTTTTTTTTTTACATATAAGTGTGTTTAAAGGCAGATTTCACGTTGATTGTGTTAATATCCTTTTGATTTTTTCATTAACTTTGAACTGATGATGATTCCAAGGGAATCAAAACCGGTTTTCATGCAATAAATGTTATACAAAAATATTACCGTACCGGTATATAAGGCGTTGAATGGTGGAACATCCCTCAATTGATTCCTATTATATATAAGTTTAACACTCTCCAATATCATTTCATTTCATCTATCATTCGTTAATCATTTCCCCAGAGGAGTGCGACAGGCTTCGGCAACCGGCACATTTCCTATCCTCGCCGCTAGATGGGGGGCTTCATTCATTCCAGTCCTGACCCGGTCGAATGACGGGAAACAGACTGTGGATTTTCATTTGTCATTATTATCCAGCTCCATGGCTAAAGGGTTAGTATGCTGTCCATGGGTCCCGTGCTTGATTCGCAGGCAGGTCGGAAGGTGTCATGGAATGCTTACGTTCGGGCTTGCAGTTCTAGAACTAAGGATAGTATCATCATAATGGTGTATAGTGTCTGACAAAATCCTGGTGCGGGTCTGTCGAGTTGACGCCAATAGGTGACCTCTGCATCACTGAGAGGGGGTATGAATTATACTGCTGAAGGCAACAAACACACCCAGCCCCTAAGCCATCAGAATTAACCAATTAAGGTTAAAATCTCTGACATGGCCAGGACTTAGCCATGGAGTGGGATAATAACAACAACAACGACAATAATAATTTAATTGTAAGCTATTTTTTAAGTTGTATTGCTTCATATTATTCTACCTATTGTATTAGTTAAGCTTAAAATAGGAATCAGTCAGTCAGTCAGTCCTGATCTGCATTTACGCCAGCCGCTCAGGAGGCAGATTCCCCGTCTGTTGTTTTCCTAGCTTATTCTTAAATGATTGCAAAGAAATAGGAAATTTATTGAACGTCTCCTTGGTAAGTTATTCCAATCCCAAAAGCTACCTTCTATAAAGGAATACTTGCCCCAATTTGTCCTCTTGAAGTCAGACTTTATCTTTATATTGTGATCTTTCCTATTTTTAAAGACACCACTCAAACTTATTTATCTATTAATATCATTCCACGCCATCTCTCTACTGACAGCTCGGAACATACCACTTATAATACCAATATAAATGGTCCGTAATTGGACATTATAAATCCCCCAGCCAACTCATTCCTGGTTGCCAGCATTTTGCCCCAATGTGCTAAGTTGGGATCTTCAGTTGGTTTGAGAGTCTCTCAAAGTGCATTGGCACTGCCGGTGGCTCCAAGTAGCCTACGCAGTGGCCTCCATGGTACCACGGTATGCACTAGCTATGCGTCTTGGTGGGTGTGTTATTTACCAACTGATGAGCCCAACTTAGCACACTGGGGCGAAATGCTGGCAGCCAGGAATGAGTTGGCTGGGGGATTTATAATGTCCATAACAGACCATTTATATTGGTATTATAAATTTACTCATTTGGGACAAATATTTCAGGTTCCCTATGGAAATCAACATCTATATCATCTGATGGCCAGGTAAGCATCAATTTTTGGTAATGAGACAAAGTCTCTCAAAGTGCATTGGCACTACTGGTGGCTCCAAGTAGCCTATGCAGTGGCCTACTTGGTATGTACTAGCCATGCGGCTTGGTGGGTGTGCTATTTACTAACTGAAGAGCCCAACTTAGCATGCTGGGGCGAAATGCTGGTAACCAGGAATGAATTGGCTGGGGGGATTTATAATGTCCAATAACGGACCATTTATATTGGTATTATAAAATTACTCATTTCGGACAATTATTTCAGGTTCCCTATGGGAATCAACATGTATAACATATCGCTTAGTCGAGCAGCTTGTCTCCTTTCTCCCAAGTTTTCCCAGTCCAAATTTTGCAACATTTTTGTAATGCTACTCTTTTATTGGAAATCATCCAGAACAAATTAAGCTGCTTTTCTTTGGATTTTTTCCAGTTCTTGAATCAAATAATCCTGCTGAGGGTCTTTATTGTTATTATTATTATTATTATTATTATTATTATTATTATTATTATTATTATTATTATTATTATTATTATTATTATTAGATGCAAAAAAGACCAGAAAACTGATCACGCAAAGCTCACTTAGAAGTTGTGCATTTCCTTCTTTGCCAGGCAGCCTTCAGTTTTTCTCTCATCGTGGTTCTTCGTTCTTCTGTCCACTTAGCTCCTGTCTTCTTCTTGTGGTTTCTCTCTGACTCTACTTCCCACTTGTTGATTTTCATTCTGTAGCAGGTTCGGTTAGCGATGTCACCCACTTTGATTCCTGATTTTTCCAGGTCTTGGCGGATTTCCATTGTCCACCTATTTGTTTTGAAGTTTTCTGTTGCCTCAAGTAAGATTCTTGTTAGTCTGTTTTCTGGAAGGCGTTTGATGTGTCCGTAAAATTTCAGGCGTCTTTTTCTGATGTCGGGCGCAAGGTTTGAGAGCTCCTCGGTTTTTGTACGAGATTGCAGTCTATATCCGTCGTCAGTCAGTTTTGGGCCGAGAATTTTTCTGATGATTTTACGTTCCTCTTTCAGGATGTCTTCGAGTACTGTTTTCCTGTGGAGATCCAGTGTTTCACTCACGTATAGTATTTCAGGTTTGATCACAGTGTTGTAATGTCAAATTTTGGTGAAGATTGAAAGGCATTTTTTGTTGTAAATGTTTTGCGTTCGGCCGAGGGCTCTCTTCATTTTCTGGATGCGGACCTCGAGGGCCTTCTGTTCTTTTCCTGTTGGTACTATAATTTCTCCGAGATATCGGAACTCAGTTACTTTTTCGATTGTGCCAAATTTCGTGTTCAAATTCTGGAGGCTGCAGTGGTTGCACATGACCTTGGTTTTGGAGAAGGAGATTTGTAGGCCGAATTTTTCTGAGCATTTCTTGAGAGTTTTGATTTGGCTGATTGCCTGTTGTTCGTTTGTTGCAAGGATCGCGAGATCATCTGCGAAAGCGAGACAGGAGATTTTTACATGTCTTCTTGTCATACTTAATGGTTGCCAATTTCCTTGAGCTTTTAGAGCTTGTTCCCATTCTCTCATGATTTTGTCCAGGGCTATGTTTAAGAGTAGTGGGGAAAGTCCATCTCCTTGTCGGACACCGGTTTTTATCTGAAATTTTTCAGATATATTTCCCATGAATTTTACTTGGGAGGTTGTGTTGGTGAGAGTTAGTCTGATGATTTTTTGAGTCTTGTTGTCCAGTCCGTACTCACTCAGTGTTTGGAAGAGAGATTGCTGGTCAATGGAGTCGTATGCTTTCTGGAAGTCCACGAAGGTGCAGATTGTGGGTTGTTTTCTTGTGTGTCATAGTTTCAAGATGGTTTTCAGGTTGAGTATCTGTTCTGCACAGGATCTGTGGGGCCTGCAGCCCGCTTGGTATTCGCCTATGAGTGGTTCTAGTTGTTCCTGTGTTCTTTGGAGGAGGACTGCAGAGAGGATTTTGTATGTGACTTGCACCAGGGAAATTCCCCTGTAATTGTTCACATCTGTTTGGTAATTTTTTTTTTTTTTTGTGAAGTAGAACGAGGAGGGCGTTTGTCCAATTTTCTGGTAGTATTTCCGTTGTCCAAATTTCCTGTATGGTTTGTGTGAGTTCTTGGAGAGAATTCTTTCCTAGATGTTTAAGAAGCTCTGCTATGATGCCGTCGTCTCCGGATGCCTTGTTGTTTTTCAGTCGTATGTGTCGGTGTATTTCCTCTTGTGTAGGTGGGGATGAGTCTGGGTTTGGGTTCGGGTGGGGTTTAAGTGGAAACCTCTCCGTTGGTTCTGGGCAGTTGAGTAGTGACTCGAAGTATCTCGCGAGTTCCTTGGTGTTTTCGTCATCTGTGAGTGCCAATTTTCCGTTTTGTTTTCTGAAGCAGAGGTTCTTGGGCGTGTACCCATTTAATCTGTTGCGGAAGATGCTGTAAAAATCTTTGGTGTTGTAGTTGTGGAAGTCCTGTTCGGCCGACTTCAGTTGGTCCTCCAGGTATTTCCTCTTGGTTTGTCTGATGAGTTATTATTATTATTATTATTATTATTATTATTATTATTATTATTAATCATAAAGGTCCGACTCGTTGGCTGAATGGTCAGCGTACTGGCCTTCGGTTCAGAGGGTCCCGGGTTCGATTCCCGGCCGGGTCGGGGATTTTAATCGCTTCTGATTAATTCTTCTGGCTTGGGGACTGGGTGTATATGTCCGTCCCAACACTATCCTCATCATATTCAGACAACATACTACACTACCAACCACCACAGAAACACACAATAGTGCTTACATCCCTCCTTAGAGGGTTGGCGTCAGGAAGGGCATCCGGTCGTAAAACAGGGCCAAATCCACATGTGCGACGCGGTTCGCACCCGCGACCCCACAGGTGTGGGAAAAAGTGACAGGAATTATTAATCATAAAGAGTTTATGTCCTGCATTCTAGTGTCCTCTCTTTGATCTACTTTGTTCGTACATTCATACATTCCTACACCATTGTAGACTGTCCATTTTCTTTTTCAGTAAATGCTGACATATTATGTTTATGATACATCTATAGGGATAGACAAGACTAATTCGGTGTTTCTGAAAACCATAAAAGTAGTTGGTTGGACATAAAGCAAATAACATTTTTTTAAATTATTAAGACTAATTCAAACTATTGAACTATGCTATAGAGTTCAATGATTCAAATAAACACTGGATATGAGGCAGGAATAATTGAAAGATCATCATGCTTGCAAAATTAGTCAATTAGGAACCAGGTCAAACCTTGGAAAAGCATTGCTGTCTGTTAAGAGTTTATTCCATTTGATGGTAAACATACATGAAATCTAAAATTTGGACTTTCAGCATCTGAGGGAGAAATTAGCTGGAACATGGACTATCCTGGGTAAATTGGGATGGTTGGTCGCCCTACTTGGTGGTAACTAGATCCACAGACAAGTATTGTTAACTTTTAGGCTCCATTTGAAATGATTGAAGCAATTAAAGAGGTAAGTAAAACCAAAACTTTGCTCCATCTTGTTAATAAGATGTTTATCATAAGATGATAGAGCGCTGGCCTTCTGAGCCCAGCTTGGCAGGTTTGGTCCTGGCTCAGTCCAGTGGTATTTGAAGGTGTCAAATAAATTGACCTCGTGTTGTTAGATTTACTGGCATGTGAAACAACTCCTGCATGACAAAATATTGGACATCGGTGTCTCTGTAAAACCAGTAGGCCCTACCATTATTATTATTATTATTATTATTATTATTATTATTATTATTATTATTATTATTATTATTATTAATATTATTATTATTTGGTGGATCAGCAGAGGTGAAAGAATGTGCCGGGGTGAATGGGTCTAACGACAAAGCCGAGATATGAATTAAAATTTCATTAAAGGTTATATTTTTGAAAATCTCAAAACTTAACAATTTTCACATAGAATTTCAAAATTTAACAAATAATAACAAGTCAACAAATAACCGCCAATCAGGTACAAGACCAGGAACAGCCAAGATTCAGAACAATTCTGGGCCTTACACCCCTCGCTTTACAATTTCCTTGAGCTTCTAGCTCGAATATACCAAGCACAATACTTTCAAGGGCAGAAAACCCCTTCATTCCAGGAGCACTTGCTCCAAATTACAATATTTAGCCTTCCAAGACCCACTTTACCATTATAGAACATGAAACAGGGTTAATAGGCTCTGGGGTACCTTAAGGCTTATTCCAGGCAACACCAAAAAAACAACTTACACACTCCCTGGCCTTATATGGCCTAATCTCACACTTTGAAACAGGGGTATCTCATACCCAACCTACAGGGCCTGTACAGAAAGAACAGGCTAAGTAATTAAATGGCCCGAACACAACAGGAAGGGAGGGGTATGCTTGCACTCCCTAATATGAACATTAAAACAACCATGGAGGCTCTAGGCCTATGAAACAGGCTATTCCCAACCTACTGAGGTGACTCGTATAGGAATTACTTTACTGCATTACAGAAAGAAGAAAAGTTGAAAAGACGTAGTCACCTCAAAACCAAAATGAAAGGGAGCTCGAGAGGGTGCCTCACTCTCTATCCCCGAATTACATTTAAAGATTTATGAAGTTATTACAATAAGTCGGCAGAAAGTTACATCTTTAGGAAACCAGTTTACATAGCTAATGACTCGGACCTTTCCCTCAGGTTAAACTGCGGATCTAGCAAGAAATAAAGATGTTATGTGGCCATTACGTTGACGGTGTACTGCTGCCTGATGAAAGAGGCGCTTCCCGCCTCCTGCTTTACACCCTCACTCTCAGAAAGACGACGATGAAGTGGCCAAGAGACGTGAAAATCCACAGTTTTTAAACCCTCAGAGAAGATTCGAGATCCTTCATGAATCCTCAGAACACGCCCACATAAATTTTATTGGTTGATACAAAATGGAGAAGAAACACAGGATAGGTTAGAAATTAATTACAAAAATTTGGGATTGGCTACATTCAAAACTGGCAAAAAGGAGGGAAATATTGCCAACCAAGAAATAAATGAACATCACTTAGTTACCAGAAACCTAGAGATACAAAACTTCTTCAAATCAAAAGTTCATTCACTTCGCACCAGGGTGCAGGATCCTAGGTTTTAGTAGTGACACCTTGGGACAAAAGTTCAAATTTATTCCATTATCAGTTGCACATTTTTATCAGTAGGAGAGTACTATTAGGCGCAGAATTAGAATGCGCGGGATAGGGGTGTACCTCCCGGTACAGACCTCCCCCACCCAAAAGTCCGTCCTTGGGGTGACACAGAAGAATTTAGAGAATTCATTTGTTGTTGGAGAAATTTCTAAGTTTTGAAAGTTGATTTGTAGCCCAGAACTTATTAAATGTAAATTTAGAATGTGCAGGAAGTCGTAGAAGTTCAGTGCATGCTGACTAGATCAGGCGGCAAGATCAGCCGCCACTGCCAATACCATTGAGGTCGCCCGGACCCCTCAAGTACCCTGAGATACCTCTCTCCCGCATTATGGGAGGGGTAATCAAGCTGAACGCTGCAGATAAGAAGACCATGTACAGTCCCTAGATGAGTTGGTGGTAGGGGCACCGCACTTCAGCCTTTGCAGGGAGGAGGACTCCGGCTCGCCGTTCTCAGAGAGTCTTCACAGGAGCGAAGGGGGCCCAATCTCCGTTCAAGTTGCTGCTCGGTGGATGATGGCTGAGGGGGCACTGAAACAGTAATATCTCGGCGATAGAGGGTACGATCTTTATTGGTGAGGCAGAGGGGCTGGCGGCATGGAGAGTGCATAACGGCCAAAGGTGCGGAGGTGCAGGAGATGGGGGCTTGGTAATGGCCACAAGGTAGAGACAGCAGTAAAACCAGAGGGGAAGATCGTACATACCAGGCCACTTACATACAAATATAGTGCAGAAGTCCTCAAAAATATAAACTTCCAAGCACCTGCTAAATTTTGGCGGCAATGAACATAAAAAATATATAATTATACAGGGTAACCTGAGAGAGGGGGACTCTAAAAATCCTCTCTGTGGCTGGATTGCTCGTTAAGAAAGTAACAAGAGTCAAAGAAACCTAAAATAATACACAGCCCATGAAATCTGGGGGCAAGCTTGCCTGCGGGAACAAAGTTTCTTACCATGACTTGATCCCCTATTAGTTCATTACCAAGTTACAAAAATGAAGAAAGAGCAACCACTTTTCAAGATGAAAACGTCGCATCCAACACAAGAGGGAAACGGAAATTCAGTAACCTTCTATGAGAGAAGACTGTCAAGATATACTCCCAACGGAAAATATCGAGAACGTCATAGGGATGAACCTCACATTAACAATCCAGATGGTTTACTACCATATAAGAGCCTGCCCCCAAAAAACACAACTCCCAGGAGTAATTCATGCGTAGAACCTCATCGATAAATCCAAAGGCCGAAACACGCCTCATACCGATATAAACGTCCTACCAGGGATAATCACTCCGGGATGACATCGTTACACCCATGTTAAAAGACAATTACCCTATACAAATTACACATGAAAAGAGGTAACACCATGACCTCACAGTACAGACAAGAAATACCACGAGAAGGTGCATGAATATGCAAAAGGAGCAACATACTCCCAATACATCCTCCCATTTTCTTACATAATGAATACCCTAATTCACAAAGAGAAAATGTATATCCAAAAGGAGCCTAGAACTCCCATACAAGATCTCCTATAATGCAGAAATATGACCCTACAAAGCATCAAAATACAATAGACATCATGGGTGAACTTGAGCAGGAGGAGCGGATAGCGGGTCGAAAGAGTAGAAACACATCTCAAATGAAAGCAAAATTTCTCAACAGAGAAGGCCCTGCCAACAATAGAGATGTAAGACCGAGAAATGTGTATGTCATGAGGACGAAAACAGGGAAAATCAATAAACATGACGGAGAACACTTTAAGTATGTTGGAAGATTTACCCCATCTGACCCCTCACCGATGGTGGGGGGACATATAAATTGAAGACCCAACAGAATGTTGGCCAAAAGGAACACATACTTCGTTTGCATACTTCGCAATCAGGCAACCTTACCAACTAATACGTGCCGCAAAATTCGAGTACCCTCGACCAGATTCAGGTCGTACCTAGAGAAGGCTACAGGTCCCGAAGAAATTAGTTTCCACACAAAACATAAGGCTTCCGTTATGGGGAACTAGAACGTCGACGACACCAAAACGCCCTGAAGCCCATTAGGTACACAGGAAGAATTGGGCCGAGAAACGCCCGACCCCGGAAGAAAAATTAAATGAGCAAATAAATACGCACATTTTACTACAGCAGACAACCGTTAGAATTGACATCCAGCAAACCTTAACAGGAGGGTTAAGGAGTAGTTGGTCTGAAGGCCTAGTGCCTATACAAAGAGAGTAGGTCAACGGTGAAGAATTTAGACCCCGGCCATACCCAGCGGCACCGCCCAAAAAACTACATCTTAAAGGGGCGACCGGTAGGAAAAGTGCAGTTAAGAAGCACTCGAGACGAATGACAAGATCGGGGTCACACAACCAAAACGATGATCATCACTCAAAAGAAACCATTAGAAAGGGGCAACCCGACGGAACCTTAAGTTTCACAATATCTTGAACAACCATGCCACCAGATTCAGGCCTTCGTAATGAGGTGTTTATAGATAAATTCCTCCTTGTGCCAGTGGCCAGGATGGAGGACTTCGCGAGGGCCAGACAAGATAGAAAAGGTTATAAATTTAGAAAAGAAGAGAGAAAAAATTCCAGCAACCAAGAAAATTCTTAGAGTTCGGATCGAAACCTATGTTCAGCCATCAAAAAGGGCTTAATTGAGACCCATTCAACCACGCTCTGCTACCACTCGTTACCATGGTTTGGTGGATCAGCAGAGGTGAAAGAAGGTGCTGGAGTGAATGGGTCTAATGACAAAGCCGAGATATGAATTAAAATTTCATTAAAGGTTATATTTTCCAAAATCTCAAATCTTAACAATTTTCACATAGAATTTCAAAATTTAACAAATAATAACAAGTCAACAAATAACCGCCAATCAGGTACAAGACCAGGAACAGCCAAGATTCAGAACAGTTCTGGGCCTTTTGCCCCTTGCTTTACAATTTCCTTGAGCTTCTACCTCGAATATAACAAACACAATACTCTCAAGGGCAGAAAACCCCTTCATTCCAGGAGCACTTGCTCCAAATTACAATATTTAGCCTTCCAAGACCCACTTTACCATTACAGAACATGAAACAGGGTTAATAGGCTCTGGGGTACCTTAAGGCTTATTCCAGGCAACACCAAAAAAACAACTTACACACTCCCTGGCCTTATATGGCCTAATCTCACACTTTGAAACAGGGGTATCTCGTACCCAACCTACAGGGCCTATACAGAAAGAACAGGCTAAGTAATTAAATGGCCCGAACACAACATGGAGGGAGGGGTATGCTTGCATTCCCTAATATGAACATTAAAACAACCACGGAGGCTCTAGGCCTATGAAACAGGCTATTCCCAACCTACTGAGGTGACTCGTATAGGAATTACTTTACCACATTACAGAAAGAAGAAAAGTTGAAAAGACGTAGTCACCTCAAAACCAAAATGAAAGGAAGCTCGAGAGGGTGCATCACTCTCTATCCCCGAATTACATTTAAAGATTTATGAAGTTATTACAATAAGTCAGCAGAAGGTTACATCATTAGGAAACCAGTTTACATAGCTAATGACTCGGACCTTTCCCTCAGGTTAAACTGCGGAGCTAGCAAGAAATAAAGATGTTATGTGGCAATATGAAGATAAAGTTGGAATTCAAGAGGACAAACTGGGGCAAATATTCATTTATAGGAAGGGGAGTTAGGGATTGGAATAACTTACCAAGGGAGATGTTCAATAAATTTCCAATTTCTTTGAAATCATTTTGGAAAAGGCTAGGAAAGCAACAGATAGGGAATCTGCCACCTGGGCGGCTGCCCTAAATGCAGATCAGTATTGATTGATTGATTGACATTACGTTGACGGTGTACTGCTGCCTGATGAAAGAGGCGCCTCCCGCCTCCTGCTTTACACCCTCACTCTCAGAAAGACGACAATGAAGTGGCCAAAGGACGTGAAAATCCACAGTTTTTAAACCCTCAGAAAAGATTTGAGATCTTTCATGAATCCTCAGAACACGCCCACATAAATTTTATTGGCTGATACAAAATGGAGAAGAAACACAGGATAGGTTAGAAATTAAATACAAAAATTCCGGATTGGCTACATTCAAAACTGGCGAAAAGGAGCAAAATATTGCCAACCAAGAAATAAATAAACATCACTTAGTTACCAGAAACCTAGAGATACAAAACTTCTTCAAATCAAAAGTTCATTCACTTCGCACCAGGGTGCAGGATCCTAGGTTTTAGTAGTGACACCTTGGGACAAAAGTTCAAATTTATTCCATTATCAATTGCACATTTTTATCAGTAGGAGAGTACTATTAGGCGCAGAATTAGAATGCGCGGGATAGGGGTGTACCTCCCGGTACAATTATTATTATTATTATTATTATTATTATTATTACCATGTTTTGGTGTATTGCAGAGAGGTGAAAGAAGGTGCCGGGGTGAATGGATCTATCTACAATATCAAAATTAATTTAAAACTTGAACTGAAGGTTGTATTTCTTCAAAACAACAAACTTAACAAATTTTCACTGGGTGACAATAACAATGGTATCTCAGGTACAATGCCAAACAAGAGTGGAACACCCCAGAATAGGGAATTTAACAATTTTGGGCTTCAAGCCCTCAATTTACCATTTCTGAGCTACAAGCTCAAGTTTACAATATTTACAAAAATGAGGAGTAATTTAGTTAAGGGCAGAAATCCCCCAATTCAAGAGCACTTGCTCCCAAAGTTACAATATCTAGCCTTCCAGAGGCACCCTTCACTACTACAAAACTTTGAAAAGAGCTTACATGCTCTCGATTTCTTATAGCCCACTCAAGGCAACAATACAATCTTACACTCTCCGGCCTCATAAGGCACGAATTACAAATGGTAATAGTTTTACACAGGGGTATCTAGTACCCAACCTACTCACCTTTGCGTAAAAGAACAGATTAAATAAATAGCTCGAACACAAACTGAATGGAGGCGTACACTGCCCTCCCAGATATTGAAATATTAAAATCTTATAGGGCTCTCGGCCGATGAAACTGGGGCTAGTCCCAAACTACTGAGGTGGCTCGCATGGAAATAACTTTAATATATTAAAGGAAAGAAAAATTGCAAAATCCTAGTCACCTCAAACCAAGATGAATGGGAGCTCGAGAGGATAAATCACACTCTATCCCCGATTTACAGTTAAAGACTTTATGAAATTTTACATGAAAAGGAAGAAGTTTATTTTAAAACGGTTACATAGTTAGAAATTCGGACCTTCCCCTCGGATAAGTATGCGGAAACAGCAAGAAAGATTGAATTTATTTGGCCATTACCTGGCCACATACACACATACTTAGATAGAAGACGATCAATAGACAAGGAAACTCGAAAAGCCACAACTTATATACCCTCAGGGAAGATTCGAGAGGATTCTGGGTTAATCCGGATGCACCCTCTCATTTTTATTGGCTGAACCCAAAGGTTACACTCAAAACCGAACAAGAAGCCTGTGATAGGCTGAAAATTAATTACAGAAAATTTTCATTGGCCAGATTCAAAACTGGCGGAATGAGACAGAATTGTTGCAAACCTAGAATTATATAAAAAACAACTGAAAGTTGAGAAAACCTATAAACACAAAATTTCCTTCAATAAGACTTCTTTTACCTTGCACCACAGTGCATGACTATAGTTTTTTGGTAGTATAATAAATAATTTCGTGTGGCTATTTCTAGCCGAGTGCAACCCTTGTAAGGCAGACCCTCCGATGAGGGTGGGCGGCATCTGCCATGCGTAGGTAACTGCATGTTATTGTGGTGGAGGATAGTGTTATGTGTAGTGTGTGAGTTGCAGGGATGTTGGGGACAGCACAAAAACCCAGCCCCCGGGCCACTGGAATTAACCAATGAAGGTTAAAATCCCCGACCCGACCGGGAATCGAACCCGGGACCCTCTGAACCGAAGGCCAGTACGCTGACCATTCAGCCAACGAGTCAGACTTTTTGGTAGTGACATCTTTGGAAAAACATCCAAACTTCTTGATGTAAACAAACACACAGCAAATAAAACCAGTCAGTTTAGGCAACTTCAGAATAACACGATTACTTGATACTTCAGTAGTGACATCTTCTGATTAAAGTCTCAACTTTATGTAGTAGCAATTTCACATTTTGGTCGATAGAGGAGTTCAATAAGGCGCTTATTTTGAACGAGCGGAGTTGAGGTGCCTCCCGGTACAGCCCTCCCCCTCCCCCCCCTCCAAATGTCCTTCCTAGGGGTGATGCAGAAGAAATTGAGAAAACATTTCCAGTTGAAAACAAAATTTTTTTATAAGCCTTTTCCGGAAGTTGATTTGTAGAAAATTTTTACCACCAGATTTAAAGTCTCGTTGAGGTCATAGAAGTTAATTACGTGCTGATTAATCTTGACGGCAAGACCTGCCGCCGCTTTCGATACCCAGGTGAGGTTGCCCGGACCCCCGCCCCCCCAGTACCCTCAAATACACCTCTCCCACTTCTATGAGAGGGGTAGTCGCGGTGATGGTCGCCGCAGATCAGATGTAAATGAGCTGTCCCCAGATATGTTGGCGGTAGGGTTACCACACTTCAGCCTTTGCCGGGAAGATGTACTCCGGCGAGCTGTTCAGAAAGAGGCCTCACTAGAGTGGAGTGGGCCCAGTTCTCGCTCCGGTATCTCTCGCCAGATGTTCCAGCACGGCGGCTGTCAGCTGAGGGGGTACTGAAACAGTAAGATCTAGGCGACAGAGAAGTGTTGTTGGAGCCCTGAGAGTACGATCTTTATTGGTGATGCAGAGGGGCGGGCGGCGTAGAAGGTGAGTGTGTGTCAAAAGTGTGGAGATGCAGGAGATGGGGGCGTGGTAATGGCCACCAGGAAATTGACTACAGGAAAAATCAGAGGGGAAGATCGTACACAACAGTTAACACAATGCTGTCCGCTCACGTATCAATACGTGTTTCCAAGCACGGTGCTCTGCAGCCGATCACGTATAAATACGTGTTTGTGCAAGTCTGTCTTCTGATGCCATCTAACGGTTATTGAGGAACTGTTTGGAGATTATCGTTGATGTGCCTAAATGGTAGAAAAACTACGCTTCTTTTAGTGCTGGTTTTGCCCGTTTTAGTGCGTCAGTGGCATTTGTTTTTGCCTTCGAATATCTTCCGTGTATCCATCAATGCTAGTAAACAAAAATGGCAGCCCCGGTAAACAAAAACAGTGGACTGACTCCTGGTGATATTATACATGAATTATACGCTGATAATTTGTCATATGTTTCCCGTGATTGTGAGGAGAGTGAAGATGAATTGTCTAATGATAATTCTAGTGCTAGTGTCATGCATTTATGTGGAAGTGATGCGTTGAATAACACGTTTATTGCACCATGTGAGCAATGACCTGATGCTTCAGGTAGCAAAGATGGTCTAGATGTAAGTACTGTTGATAATATTCTCCCTATTTCTGGCAGTGAGTGGCCTAACAGGATATTATACTATTTTTGGAGTCTTTCTCGTGGACGCCTAGCGTTAACATTTCGCCGAGTGAACCTGAAAATATAGGTTGTGATGTCAAGTTGTTCATTTGTAATGATTTGTTGGCGTATATGGTGGAGGAATCAAACAGATATCAATACCAGAATGAACCAAAATCTAAAATCTCACCAATGACTTTAAAATGGACAGATATAACTGTGAATGAACCTAAAATTATTAAATTATGATACCCTGCAATAACTCCATGTCTCTGCCAAAACCTTCCGGCCATAGGGGCCAGTTATACGTCAGATTGGATGGACAGCAATGTGTTAATATACAAACATAAGGCAGAAGGCCTCTAATTACTCCTTAATATACTCCAAAGAAATATAACCTTCGACTTCTGCCAATTTTTAATGGCAAACGTAATCAACAATAAAATTACACACTGTCGCTGGATTACTGACCAATAAGGTAACTGGTCTTAAAAATCTAGAATAATGCATCCATGGAATCTGGGGTAAGCTTGCCCGCAGGAACGAAATTTTTAACCATGACTTGATCTCCAACTTTTAAATTGGTGGGCCTCTGTCCACGGTCATATCTTTCCTTAACCTTTTCATGAGAAACTTTAAAATTGACTTTAGCCTTCTTCCATAGATCTCTAAGATTATCAGGATCTATTGTCTCTGGTAATATATCATTAAGTGACCAAAGATTAGAGAGTGGCGTGTTAGGAACAAACTTCAACATGAGAGAAGCTGGAGAGAACTTATGGGACTCATGAACCTCCAAATTTAAAGCAAAGGCCAACCAATGCAGAGACGTATCCCACCTGGAATGATCTTCATGATGAAATGCAATTAGAGCAGATCTAAGGTTACGATTGACCCGCTCAGTCAGAGATGGTTGAGGATAATAAGTCGAAGTGGTTACATGAGATATAGACAGGTCAACACAGAATTTACGGAATAAGTTGGATGTGAATGCCTTAGCATTATCGGAAACTATATATTGACAGGGGCCGAAAGAAGCAAATATAGTATTCAGACAAGAAATAGTGGACTGGGCGGTTGCCAACTTAGCCGTAAATAACCAGGAAAATCTAGTGAAACCATCTACACACACTAAAATAAATTAATTGGCGTTCCCCTTTGATTGGGGGAAATGTCCGACATAGTCTATATATAGACGTTCCATGGGGCTAGACGCTTGATGAGATGACAATAGACCTAGCTTAGTGGATAAGGTGGGATTACTAAGCAAGCAAGGTTTACAAGCTTTTACCATTTCTCTGATTTCACCGTCCATACCTTTCCAAATGAACAATTCTCGGATCTTTTCTTGAGTTTTGAAGATGCCTAAATGCCCCCCTAATGGGGTCTCATAGTAGTACTTGAAGTTCATAGACACAAGCACAGCTGGAACCACTACTTTCATTCTTTGATCATGCCTCAACGGGCAACACAAAACCCCGTTTCTCACACATAAGGGACGACATGTTCCCCAGAAGCAAGGGTTTCCATAATAGGAGCCAGCACTTGATCTTCACGTTGGTATTTTTCAATATCCCGAAACAACATGGGGGCGTCTGTTAGAATGGCATTAATGCCTGAAGATATGGGCGTGGGAAGAGAAGAACTATCTTCCTGTTTGTTGGTCTCCACGTCGTGAGAAAACATGCGGCTTAGTCCATCCGCAACTACATTTTCGGTTCCCCGAATATGCCTCACATCAAATTGGAAAGCAGAAATTCTGATGGCTCAATGGGCTATATGACCAGTACGATGCAGTCTAGCTAATACCCAACTTAAGGCTTGGTTATCTGTTTCTAAGTTGAATTTGACATGTTCCAGATAGAGGCGGAACTTCTCTAAAGCAAACAAAACTGCCAAACCCTCGAGTTCATAGATGGAATATTTGGCCTCTTGAGCTGACAATGTCCTAGAAGCACAGGCGATGGGTCGCCTTCTGAGTTCTGTTTCCTGAAGAAGGACAGCAGCCACCGCCGATGATGAGGCGTCGGTTTGGACAACAAAATTATTTGAGAAATCAGGCATAGCTAAGACAGGGGTGATGCACAGAGCTAATTTCCGATCTTCAAAAGAGGCTTGTTGAGACGGCCCCCATTCAAATTTGACCCCTTTCCTATGCAGTAAGTTCAAAGGCGCCGCTCTGTTAGCGAAGATAGGAATACATTTCCTGAAGAAATTCACCATGCCTATAAACCTGGCAATACCTTTGATGTCCTTTGGTGGTTTGAAATCACGGATGGCCTGTGTTCTAGAATGATCAATGGAAACACCATCGGGTGATACAATGTGCCCTTACCAAGCTCGATAGCTGCAGTCGCTTAAGTGCGGCCAGTATCCAGTAATCGGAAGATAGTGGGTTCGAACTCCACTGTCGGCAGCCCTGATGATGGTTTTCCATGGTTTCCCATTTTCACACCAGGCAAATGCTGGGGCTGTACCTTAATTAAGGCACAGCCGCTTCATTCCCATTCCTAGGCCTTTCCCATCCCATCGTTGCCATAAGACATATCTGTGTCGGTGCGACGTAAAACAAAATAGCAAAAAAACAAAACAAAACAATGTGCCCTAGGAATGACATGGAAGGTTTAGCATAATTTAATAATTAATTTAATAATTTAACAGTCAACCCAGCTTTACGAAAGCAATTGAGTACCTCCTTTAGATGATCTAGGTGATCTTCAAACGTCTCAGAAAATACAACGACATCATCAAGATAGTGATACAAGCATTCAAATTTTATGTCAGAGAAGACCCTATCTAGCAGTCTAGTGAGAACAGCTGCCCCTGTGGGGAGCCCGAAAAGTATGCGGTTTTACTCGTACAAGTTCCAATCCATGGCGAAAGCAGTTAGATATTTTGATTCTTCAGCTAGAGGGATCTGGTTGTACACCTGATTAAGGTCTAGGATGGTAAAGAACTTGGCTTTCTGAAACCATGAAAAACAAGAGCAAAGATCAGGAAGGGGCACTGATTGTAACACCACCTTATGATTTAAAGCCCTATAGTCAATCACAGCCCTGAAGCCACCTTGGGGTTTCGGCACCAGAACAATGGGCGATGAATATGCTGACTTAGAGGGTCGAATAATACCATTTTTTAGCATTTGATCGATGATCTCCTTAAGAGCCTTCATTTTAGGTGGAGACAGCCTATAAGGTGGAAACCTAACTGAGATCAAATCCGTAACCTCAATCTTGTATTCAATAAGGTCAGTAACACCAAGAGTATCGGAAAATACATCCGGAAAAGACTGACACAATTTACGAATACTTTCAGCCTGCTCCTCAGGTAGATGTCTAAGGTCTAACAACATCTCATCCTGGGTAGGCGAAACAGATGAACATGATACAGAATTACATTTTAACAAAGGAATTTTACAATTAATAGCAAATTTGAAGGTGCACGACTTACTCTGAATGTCGAGCATGAGACCAGTAGAATGAATTTAGAAATGCGAAATTTAGCAAAGATGAACCCCAAAATTTCTAAAGAAGAAGAGTTATTATTAAAATTATAAAATCCTTTTAATAACAACCACCTACTCAATACAATATATTACTCATTGAATTATAAAATAATCATGAGGTGTCTTAAATAAAGGAACATGTTTCGTTCGACATAGCGAACATCATCAGCCTTAATTTACAAAGATTAGGTCAGGGTCCTGAGCTGAATGATAAAAATTGTTAAAAGAGTGACAATGCCATAATAAAAAGTAAAATGATAACATTAGACTTGAAATTGTAACAATATGTACAGATTAACAGCAAGTATTTGTAGTGGAATACATTGAACGATGGTAGTCTGTAAAGTTAAAACAAACATGAGGTTGTTAAAGTAAAAAGATATAGATATAGTGGATCTTAAAATATATGTCAATGCGTGAAGCGTGGATTAATTATTGACTATGGAGTTCTTAAATTGAGCAGAACAAAAGTTGAAATAGAGTTTATTGAATAGTACGAGTCAAACTGAGCCAGTTAAAAGGCGCATGGCGACGAAACTAAGGTTGAAATGACGTGAACTTCAGTAGTTAGGAATTCTGTAGGAGAGCCAACACAATGCCAGAAGGAAATACAAGTTGAACTAGTCCGTATTTACACGCTAGCAGTAAAATTAATCTTATATAATGTAGGACACCAATGTGGACTCGTTAAAGAGTAACTATAAACTTGAAAGTAGGGAGAGTTCCAGCAAACCAGAGATGGATGGAGCAGATTATGGCACAATTGGAGTTGGAAATCTGGAATGAAAGAAAAGGGAGGAAAAATAAAGTTATGTTATAATGAAAAAAAAAAAAAAGAAGAAGGAGGCTTACCCTTGGGACTAGTGTGAGGTGTTCGCTAACGTTGGCTGCGTGAATCAAACTGGCGAGTAACCTTATTGCTGCTTCTAGTGTTGTATGTATGTATACGTAGAGGCGGGGAGTGAGTCATGTGAGGAGGAGGGGTGACCGATTCCTTGGGCGGGTCGGGTATTCGTGGAGGGGGTGTCGCATGAGAGGGCAGTAGAGTAGGAGTTGTTGTATTATTAACAGTTGTATAATTAAAGATTATTGTAAAGTTATTATTATTTATATTGAAAAGAGAGAGTAGTTCTGGAATTTTCTCGATTATTGGACTTTTAATTTCTGAAGTATCATTTAAATTTTGATGTCCGTTAAAATGCTTGGTCTAGGAATATGTAAATGTTCTCAAACTCTGTCATAAGTTTACTTTTATTGGCGTATTTCAAGATTTGAAGGTCTTTTTCAATTGTAGTAAAACTGTGGCCAGTCTCTTCCATATGGGTGCTCATGGCGGAATACTTTTTATGTTTCGAAGCGTTGTAGTGTTCAAGGTATCTGGTCAAAAAGCTACGTCCAGTCTGTCCGATGTAGGAGAATCCACAATGGGTGCATTTAAGCCTATAGATACCAGAGTTCGAGAATTTATTGTGATTAATGTTAACTATATTTGAATTGAAGAATATATTACGGTTCGTATATCGGGTTCTATAAGCGATGTTTGTTTGTTTTAACTTTACAGACTACCATCGTTCAATGTATTCCACTACAAATACTTGCTGTTAATCTGTACATATTGTTACAATTTCAAGTCTAATGTTATCATTTTACTTTTTATTATGGCATTGCCACTCTTTTAACAATTTTTATCATTCAGCTCAGGGCCCTGACCTAATCTTTGTAAATTAAGGCTGATGATGTTCGCTATGTCGAACGAAACATGTTCCTTTATTTAAGACACCTCATGATTATTTTTTTATTCAATGAGTAATATATTGTATTGAGTAGGTGGTTGTTATTAAAAGGATTTTATAATTTTAATATATTGTCCTCAATACGGTTCTATTATGAGATTAATTACACGAAATGAAGAAGAGTTAGACGAAACGTATTGGACAGAAGACGAACAACAGTCAGAAAACTTACAAACAGTCTTTAATTTAGAATACCATTCAGCCGAAATTATGGAACACACCCTCCCAGAGTCTAATAAAGCAGTGACAGGTTCACTGTTCACTTCAATTTTAAGAAAGGTACAAGTGCGGGGGTTTCCGCCACAATTCTGAGACATTCTTGGGGGCCCTCAAACGATAGATGAGAAGAACCTTTACCCTTACCAGAGCTTTCACTGGGTTTAACAGGGGCTGAGCCTTGGGAAGATGGACATGCCGACTCAGCCGATGACACTAGTCACTTTCTATTATTGGAGTTCGCGGAGGTTGCACCAGAAGTTGAGTAGGAGGGGGTGCTATTGACATTAGAGCAATTCTTGGCGTGGTGGGTAAACGAGCCACATTTGAAACAACCTTGTGATGACCCTATTCCATTCTTTGTCCCACCCGATTTGATCAATGGGCATTTGTTACTCAGATGTTCCGTGGACTCACAAGCACAGCATTTGCGGATGTTGAAAGTTCACATTCAATTTACAAAGTATACATTTATTGTTCACCTATTCAATACCTACAGTACCACTTTTTGTGGTTAAATAATCATAAAAGGTTGAAAAGTTGTGGACATGTTTCGCCCTTCTTATTGGGCATCATCAGCACATTAGTTAATCTTAAAACAAACAATTAAAAAAAAAATTATTACACTATTGTTGATGAAAAATTGAGATGAGATATGTTGTGATATTAAAAAAATGTTTCTATGATACAGTAGTTAAGAAATTTGATATGGGAAATACGTGCACATGATAAAATTATTGTAGTATATTTTACAATATTGTCTAAAAATTAATTGTAATGATAAGAGGTTTTTAAAATCGGCATGTATCTGGAATTGAAATGGATCCTCTTCTTAGTGAAAGTCAATAATATTTGCCATGATCGCTGCTAAGCAGATCAAAGGATGAATTTTGTTTTAAGTTATATATTCCAATTGTTAAATTTAGGTTGAAAAGAAGCAATTGGTGTTTCTTCGTTGGGTTGAATTGATTTAAGATACACTCTGATGTAATCCTTGAAATGGAGTATAAGTTGGAGATTTATCTGTGTTTGATAATTATGTTGATTTTCACATATAAGAGTAGTTTTCCAGATGTTGTAGGAAATATTGAACGGGTAGAGTGTTGTTAAATCAAATGCCGTGTGAGTGTTTATCTTGTTTTGTTAGCAGTGTTGATCTGACTCATCTAATTTAACAACACTCTACCCGTCAAGATTTCCTACAACATCTGGAAAACTACTCTTATATGTGAAAATCAACATAATTATCAAACACAGATAAATCTCCAACTTATACTCCATTTCAATGATTACGTCAGAGTGTATCTTAAATCAATTCAACCCAACGAAGAAACACCAATTGCTTCTTTTCAACCTAAATTTAACAGTTGGAATATATAATTTAAAACAAAATTCATCCTTTAATCTACTTAGCAGCGATCACAGCAAATATTATTGACTTTCACTAAGAAGAGGATCCATTTCAATTCCAGATACATGCCGATTTTAAAAACCTCTTATCATTACAATTAATTTTTAGACAATATTGAAAAATATACTACAATAATTTTATCATGTGCTCATATTTCCCATGTCAAATTTCTTAACTACTGTATCATAGAAACATTTTTTTTAATATCACAACATATCTCATCTCAATTTTTCATAAATAATAGTGTAATCATTTTTTTTTTTTAAATTGTTTGTTTTAAGATTAACTAATGTGCTGATGATGCCCAATAAGAAGGGCAACATGTCCACATCTTTTCAACCTTTTATATGATTATTTAACCACAAAACATGGTACTAGGTATTGAACAGGTGAACAATAAATGTGTACTTTTTAAATTGAATGTGATCACTGTAGTCAATATGGACCAAAAAATGAGATTAATGACTTGTAATGTTGAAAGTTCGGCGAGGTGGAGGCCTAAAACTACTAGCAGATGGAGGGGGCTCCTTTGCAACTCTTAAGGTGTCCGCATACCTCACTCCTTCTGTTGACACCACCATAGCCTCTAATTCTACCAAGGTTTGGGGACAAGACACAAAACATAAGTAAGATCTATTAGGTGGAGAAGTACCATCAACAATAGTTTGCACTATTTGGTCTTCAGAAAAATGTAGAGCGAACACTTGGGTATAAAATTTAATATCCTGGATGAAGTTCGCAAGATTTTCATTCATTCGCTGTACTCTAAAATAGAACTTCTGGATCAAAGATGACATTGCTCTAGCCGGAATGAAATTTGCCAAAAGGTGGGCGTGGAAGTCTTCTATGGATGAGCGATCGGCAATGGCCTTAATTTTGTCCGATAGGACGCCTACAGAATATGGGTACATAATTTGGAGAATTTGAGAGTGAGAGAGGGAAAACACTAGTGCGTGATCTTGAAATTCAACTAAGAACCTTAGAAAAGAAATGACATCATTAGTGGAGTTTACTAAAAATTTAGAATTTCCCCTAAGCAACATAGCCAATGGATGAGGCAAACTACTGAAACCGGGTGACATAATTGGTGATGGCATAGAGTGTTGAGAGCTCTCTAACACAGTATTGTTAAAAAAGAAGGGTGGAATTTGTTTCGGATGACCAGACTCAGTTTCCAATGGGGCTGATGTTTGTTGAGTTGCCAGAGATTTTCTACTTTCTACCATTTTGGAAGAATCCTCCTCAGTTGCTATGTTTGTCACAGGGGCTGGGTCGGTTTTGGGAGCAGCTGCCCCAGTCAACAATTGATTAACTCTATTAGACATTTCTGAAAGATGGTCAACAAGATTACTAGCCTCCTTGGCATGATCTTCTTTCAACTTTAGAAACAATAGGTCTCTAGCCCTATTATAAAAATGGAACAATCTAGCCTGTACTCTTTTAAGTTGGTTAGCAGATGGATCGCTTACTTCAAGAAACTTACTACAAATGCTAATTCGGTGGTGTTGTCAGTGATGGTGGATAGACCCTCATCAATTTCCTTTTCCCCAAAAATTGGGATACAAATTGGCAATTCTAATGACTCTAAGTTTGGCAGTATCTGCCACAACCATGCCTCCAGATTGGACCTTACTGATGAGTAACTCATAGATAATTCCTCCTTGCACAAGTACCCAGGAGCAAGGACTTCGCGAGGACCAGAGATGATGATAGGAAACAACAATTTAGAAAAAATTCCCAGCGACCGAGAAAATTCTTAGGGTTCGGCGCAGATTGGATGTTTAGTCATCAAAAGGGGCTCAATTTAGACTCATTCAACCATGCTCTGCTACCACTTGTTACCGTGTTTTGGTGGATCACAGAGAGGTGAAAGAAGGTGCCGGGGTGAATGGGTCTATCTACAATATCAAAATTAATTTAAAACTTGAACTGAAGGTTGTATTTCTTCAAAACAACAAACTTAACAAATTTTCACTGGGTGACAATAAAAATGATATCTCAGGTACAATGCCAAACAAGGGTGGAACACCCCAGAATAGGGAATTTAACAATTTTGGGCTTCAAGCCCTCAATTTACCATTTCTGAGCTACAAGCTCAAGTTTACAAAATTTACGAAAATGAGGAATAATTTAGTTAAAGGCAGAAATCCCCCAATTCAAGAGCACTTGCTCCCAGAATTACAATATCTAGCCTTCCAGAGGCACCCTTCACTACTACAAAACTTTGAAAAGAGCTTACATGCTCTCAATTTCTTATAGCCCACTCAAGGGAACATCACAATCTTGCATTCTCTGGCCTCATAAGGCATGAATTACAAATGGTAATAGTTTTACACAGGGGTATCTAGTACCCAACCTACTGGGCCTTTGCAGAAAAGAACAGGTTAAATAAATGGCCCGGACACAAACTGAATGGAGGCGTACACTGCCCTCCCAGATAATGAAATATTAAAAACCTACAGGGCTCTTGGCCGATGAAACTGGGGCTAGTCCCAAACTACTGAGGTGGCTCGCATGGAAATAACTTTAACATATTACAGGAAAGAAAAGTTGTAAATTCCTAGTCACCTCAAACCAAGATGAAAGGGAGCTTGAGAGGGTAATTCACTCTCTATCCCCGATTTACAGTTAAAGACTTTATGAAATTTTACATGAAAAGGAAGAAGTTTACATTAAAACGGTTACATAGTTAGAAATTCGGACCTTCCCCTCGGATAAGTATGCGGAAACAGCAAGAAAGATTGAATTTATTTGGCCATTACCTGGCTGATGTTCTGCCTGCCGAAAAACACACACACTCAGAAAGAAGATGATCAATAGACAAGGAAACTCGAAAAGCCGCAACTTATATACCCTCAGGGAAGGTTCGAGAGGATTCTGGGTTAATCCGGACGCACCCTCTCATTTTTATTGCCTGAACCCAAAAGTTACACTCAAAACTGAACAAGAAGCCTGTGATAGGCTGAAAATTAATTACAGAAAATTTTCATTGGCCAGATTCAAAACTGGCGGAATGAGACAGAATTGTTGCAAACCTTGATTTATATAAAAAACAAATGAAAGTTGAGAAAACCTATAAACACAAAATTTATTTCAATAACACTTCCTTTACCTTGCACTAGAGTGCATGACTGTAGTTTTTTGGTAGTGACATCTGTGGAAAAATGTCCAAACTTCTTGATGTAAACAAACACACAGCAAATAAAACCAATCAGTTTAGGCAACTTCAGAATAACACAATTACTTAATACTTCAGTGATGACTTCTTCTAATTAAAGTCTCAACTTTATGTAGTAGCAATTTCACATTTTATTCAATAGAGGAGTTCATTGAGGTGCTTAAATTGAATGAGCAGAGTTGAGGTGTACCTCCCGGTACAATTATTATTATTATTATTATTATTATTATTATTATTATTATTATTATTATTATTATTATTATTATTACAATAAAAGTATTGAATAGGTGGACATATAGATCTTATAATAATAATAATAATAATGATAATAATAATAATAATAATAATAATAATAATAATATAACGAAATGATAGAGTACCTGATGGCATGGTCAGTGATTACACTATGTATTAACGTCTCTTTTGCAACCAATGATTCATATTTCATACATATATGGGTATTAATATCTGGATATATATATAATATTATGTTAATTCTTAGAAGCTAATTTGATACTGAGAAACAGGGAAACCTCAATGACTGGAGTGGGATTCAAACCACGTGTCCGTGCCTTTTGATCACTGCAGCATAACACATCAGCTGATAATGTGAAAGCACAACAAAGAAGGTGACCGCAGAATTCATAAACCAACATGTTACCTCGCACAAACCAGTAAGCATGGCACTCAGCATGAGTAGGCCTACTTCACTTTTCACAGGAGTCAAAGTCCTGTCATCTGAACTGTCTTCTCTCAAAGTTGTCACTTTGAGCTCAATGGACATGTCACACACATTCTGCTTGCAGTAATCTTTGTCCTGCAAGGCTTCCTGCCCAGTTGTCGATGGCATCATGCAGCAGTTTCTCAACATCTGTTATTTTGAAGGTGGAGTTGAGATCAGCTATCTCACATTTCACTTGTACCCAGAAGTACTTTTTTGGATTGTACTGTGCATCGTGATGTGAGGTGCAGACAAATGACCTCGTGATCCATTTCATTTGCAGTTTTATTGAACTCATAGTTTTTTGATACATTCTTTATTCCTGCTTTGCTTAATAGCTCAATCCTAGTTTCTTTCACAGAAAATGTAATAACATGTTTCCTGAGCCACTGCTGAATGTCAGCCTTCTTCCAGTTTGAATCTGGTATTCAGTTTGCATGAATGGAGTGATAAATCACATCATCCATCCATGCAATAATTGAGCTTTCTTCCAGTAATATGTGAAAGTCAACAAACCATTTCTTGCATAGTGTAGCATTCATTAATGGTTGAAAATCCATGTTCAGTTTGCATTCTTTCACAAATCCTGTTTCTACTGATCCAACATGGAGAATGATCGCACTGTATAAATTTCATTCTGTATTGACGGTTGTTCAGTTACATCAATTTAAATGTAAAAAAATCCTCCTATTCAATTCATTGAAATATATTACATTTATAAAGATGATATATCTACATTAACCATACATAATACCAATATAAATGGTCCGTTATTGGACATTATAAATTTTCCTGCTAACTCATTCTTGGTTGCCAGCGTTTCGCCCTCGTGTGCTAGGGTGGGCTCATCAGTTGGTACCTAGCACACCTACCAATACGCTGGCTAGTGCATACCGTGGAGGCCACTGCGTAGGCTAACTGGAGCCACCGGCAGTGCCAATGCACTAAGAGACTTTGTCTCATCAGCAAAAATTGATGCCTGCTTGGCCTTCAGATGATATAGATGTTGATTCCCATAGGGAATCTGAAATATTTGTCCTGAATGAGTAAATTTATAATACCAATATAAATGGTCCGTTATTGGACATTATAAATTTTCCTGCTAACTCATTCTTGGTTGCCAGCGTTTCGCCCTCGTGTGCTAGGGTGGGCTCATCAGTTGGTACCTAGCACACCTACCAATACGCTGGCTAGTGCATACCGTGGAGGCCACTGCGTAGGCTAACTGGAGCCACCGGCAGTGCCAATGCACTAAGAGACTTTGTCTCATCAGCAAAAATTGATGCCTGCTTGGCCTTCAGATGATATAGATGTTGATTCCCATAGGGAATCTGAAATATTTGTCCTGAATGAGTAAATTTATAATACCAATATAAATGGTCCGTTATTGGACATTATAAATTTTCCTGCTAACTCATTCTTGGTTGCCAGCGTTTCGCCCTCGTGTGCTAGGGTGGGCTCATCAGTTGGTACCTAGTGTTGTAACCAAGGTTGAAATTTACAGAACACAACTTTTATTTGCTTCACTTTATGATATTTACACAAATAACTGAAATTTATTTTGAAGCAAAAAGGAATATTGAATCTTGAGAAAAGTCTGTCTTTATACAATATGTACAGGTTTACAGTCTTTATATACACTCCTATCTTGAAAAGATAGTCTTTGTGAATTGACACGTTGATAGTCGAGAACTATCTGGCACACTAACATAAATGTCTTTGAGAGTCCTTGTTTGTTGAAGTGCCTGAATTCCTAAAAAGCAAGTTCAATTGATTGAAGAAATTCCACCTAGCGAAACTAAGGGAGCTTGCGTAAATTAGAGAATGAAAATGGCTTGTAAAAGAATTACGGAACATAGGCAGTGGAAACAGGTAAGGGAGCGGTGACCAGAGGTGAAACCTCGTACTGCCAGAAATTCAGTCCACCTGGTCGAAGCACATTTTCAAGAGGAGTAGCCTCCGTGCTCGACGTAGGGTGTATTCTGGAGCTGGACACCGGGGCAAGTGGGCGATTGAGCAGGCAGGGAGCTCCTATTTATAGTACACTCGATGGTCAGGCACGCGCACTGAGGGCTGCGCGTCGAAGCTAGCAGAATGATACACGGGCGCGCGTGCAGCTGGCTGGCGAAGCGAGAAAGGGAGCGCCGGACATACAACACCCTCCCCTCCTAAATACGCCGGTACGGCGTGAAACGGCGGCGGCGCTGGCGGCGACTGCGATGCTGGGGCGGAGCTGCTGAAGTTTCTGTTGTATTGTCCGGAGCTGGAACTGGGCGGAGTGGCGCTGTCTCGTCCTGAAAGGAACCCATTGTTATTAAATGATCTAAAGCGCGTTCAGCAATAGATTTATCTGGTTTAGCAATAGCATCAATAGCTGGACAGGGGCGGTAGCGCAGACGTATCTGATCTTGATGGCGGCAGATACGTTTCTCCGTAGTCTGTATCTCGTATAGACGATGACCCAAAGATCTGCAGATGACTCCAGGTATCCAGAGTGGGTTGGATTTGAATGTCCTGGTGTAGACCTTGTCGTTGAGGGAGAACTTCGTTGGTGAGGTCTTATGCTGGGCCGGAAGAGGCTGTAACAGAGAAAGTAAAGTTCTGTGAGGTCGTCCATGGAGCTTCTGTGCAGGAGTGATATTATCAGCGCCGGGTAGAGTTCTGTAGTTGTTTAAGAGTTGGAGCAAGGCTTGGTCTTTAGCTAAGCCTGAAGAGACAGCTTTCTTCATACTTCGTTTAAATGTTTGTACGAAGCGTTCAGCTTCACCATTAGATTGAGGGTGAAAAGGTGGTGCTAGGATATGACGAATGCCATTATGTGTACAAAAGTTTTGAAAAGCAGTAGCTGTAAATTGAGGTCCGTTGTCTGAAATGAGTACTTGCGGTAAACCTTCTGTAGTAAAGATTTTCTGGAGAGCACGAATGGTAGCTTCGGTTGTAGTAGTCGAATGCATATCCACGACATATGGAAAGTTTGACAGTGAATCGATGACTATTAACCACATGGAATTGAGGAAAGGACCTGCGAAATCGATGTGAACTCGTTCCCATGGAGTAGTAGCAGGAGGCCATGAAGCAAGATCAGAAGACGGGGCGTTCTGATTCGTTTGACATTGCTCACAATGACGTATTAGCTTTTCGATGGCGGCATCAATACCGGGCCAGTAGCAGTGTTGACGGGCGAGTTGCTTTGTTCTGGAGATACCCCAATGGCTTTGGTGTAATAATCCGAGAACTTGTTTCCGTAGGCTAAGTGGGATAACCACTCGGAAGATGGTGCCTGCTTCTAGTAATACAACTCCGGCACGAGTCGTGAGACGATGCTGCATACGATGATAAGGTGCCAGGTGGGCAGGAAGTGTGTTCTGAAGAGGCCAACCGTTGCGGATGTAAGTACATACAGTAGCAAGTGTACTGTCCTTATCCGTAGCTTTAGCTATGCAGGTAGCATCAATAGGAAAACTGGATACAGTATCTTCAAGTTCTATGTCCAACTGAAGACATTCAGATTCTTGAGAATCGAAGGCAGTATCAGGACCAACGGGTAAGCGGGAGAGGGCATCAGCATTACAATGCTGGGATGTGGCTCGATATATAATCTGATAGGAATAATCAGAAAGGAACATGGACCATCTTTGAAGCTTTCTGAGGGAATTCTCTGGGATCTTATTACCAGGATGGAATAAGTGTACGAGAGGCTTATGATCGGTAATGATCAGGAAATGGTTGCCATAGAGATATTCATTGAAACGGCGAATACCAAAGATGATGGCTAAAGCTTCTTTCTCTATCTGTGAGTATCGACGTTGATGGTCATTAAGTGTTTTCGAAGCGAAGGCGATGGGGCGTTCTTGTCCATGACGATCCTTCTGGGAGAGAACGGCACCGACACCGTAGTCTGAAGCGTCAGTAGCTAGCGTGATGATCTTGTCGGGCTGAAAATGAGTAAGTTGTATAGCTTGAATTAAGGCGTTGTTGATTGTTTTCCATGCCTGTTGGCATTGCGGAGTCCACTGAAATTTAACACCTTGTTTACGTAGAGCGTTTAATGGAGCTGCCACTGTAGCGAAGCGTGGAATGAACTTATTATAATAGTTCGCTTTGCCTATGAAGGACTGAAGCTGCTTGAGGTTCTGAGGTGCTGGCATGTTTACTATCGCTGAGACATTCTGTGTACTAGGACGAATTCCATTCTTATCAAGTATATGTCCTAGGTAGTGAACTTGAGGCTGAAAGAAGGTACATTTAGCGAGATTCGCTCGGAGACCATTGTCTTTCAATTTCTGGAGAAGGAGGCGTAGATTGGTTAGATGTTCCTGATGATCTTTTCCAGTAACAATAATATCATCCAGGTAGTTAGCACAACCGGGAATGGAGGCGGTGAGTTGAGCCAAATAGCGCTGAAAAATAGCCGCTGAGGATGAAACACCGAATGGGAGCCGCTGGAGCTGGAGCAGTCCGAGAGGAGTGTTGAGTGTGAGAAATTTCTTAGATTCTTCGTCTAAAAGTAGCTGGAGATATGCTTCTTTAAGATCAACTCGAGAGAAGAATTGTCCACCAGAGAGACGACGGAATAAGTCTTCTGGACGTGGAATAGGAAAGATATCTGTGTCGAGTTGTGCGTTGACTGTAGATCGAAAATCGCCACAAAGTCGAACATTACCATCAGGTTTCTTGATTACCACAAGTGGAGTAGCCCATTGACTAGAAGTAACTGGTACAACAATTCCAGTTTGTATCCATCTTTCTAATTCTTTCGTGACCTGGTCTTGAAGTGCTAGGGGTACTGGACGTGATTTGAGGAAGCGAGGCTTAGCTCCGGATTTCAGCTGTATGTGAGCTGTATAGTCGTTGGCTGTTCCGAGCTGAGAGTCGAAGACTTCAGGAAACTGCGCTAGGAGAGCGGTAACGTCAGAAGTAGGATGCAATGTAGATACGACGTTAATGTTGTCATGTATCTGGAAACCAAATAAGTTAAATAGATCCATGCCCATAATGTTTGATGCAGTGTAGTTGTTAACTACGAGAAGAGGAATGGCTTTCTGAATTCCTTTATAACTAGCCTGAAGCTTGATTTGACCTTTGATGTCAATTTTCTTCTTGTTAAATGTCACGAGCTGGATGTCAGCTGGAGAGCATGAAGGTGAACCTAAGTCGTGGTAGGTAGTCAGGTTAATAATAGAGACAGGAGATCCAGTGTCTAATTGAAAATCGACAGATCGATCAGAGAATGAGAGAGGAATGATGATTTTGTGAGAATTCTTTGTGGGAAGAATAAGATTGATCTGATCAACTTCCATGTCTTGGCGGGGCTGTATATGCTTCCGGCGTGCTGCAGTAGTCTTAGCAGGGCGGAGCGAACTTCGACAGACAGTCTTAATGTGTCCAAGTTTATTACATCGTTCACAAGTAGCTTTGAAAAAACGACAGTCACGACGTTCATGATGCTTGAAACAACCTCGGCAGGAAGGCAGGAGTTTCGAGGTGCTTTTAGAATTGGGCTTCCGTGTAGCATTACGAGAGGGAACCTGGCGAGAATGCTTGGTGGAGAGCGCCTTATCCGTACGGTTCACTGTAGCAGAGGACTTGCGAGCCTGAGGCGAGACTTGTGCAACTTCGTGTGGAGAAGCTATGGCTGCGGCAGTCTTGGTAGTAAGCTCATAAACCGTAGCAATACGCTGGACGTCTTCTAAAGAAGGGTTACTCTGCTTGACAGCGTCAAAACGTATTTTGTCTTCAGGAGTATGTAATATTATCATGTCCCGAATGAGAGAATCAGTGTAGGATGAACCACAACCGTCCTTGGAGCAGATGAACTGGCAGGGTTTAGCTAGACCACGCAATTCAGTTATCCATTCAGTATGTGTCTGATGGGGTTGCTTTCTGCTCTGAAAAAATTTATAGCGAGCAGCCACTATGTGAGGAGCTTGGGCGTAGTGTTCCGTGAGACGGGCCAAGAGCTGCGTGAAGGGTACCTCAGATAAGTGTTCTTCCGGACTTAATTTACGTAGTAATTCACACGTAGCATTGCCAACCGAACTAAGAAATAGTGCGCGGCGGCGTTGATCATCTGTGACAGAATGGCAGATGAAATGCTGTTGTAAACGGGCTAAATAAACTGACCATTCTTCCTTAGCCGGATCAAAAGCAGAGAACGGAGGAATAGCTGATGGCTGTGTAGAGACAGAAATAGCTTGAATAGCCTGAATTAATGCTGCCTGTTGTTGTTGCATAAACTGTTGTTGTTGCTGCTGTAAGGCTTGGAAGACCGTAGCTAGTTGTTCCGCAGTAGCCATTGCGAGATGCGTGCAAGAAAGAGTAAGGTAAGCTGTGTGTCAGAACTGGTTGGAGTGTCGTTGTTGTTTAGCACGTCGCCGTAGAGTTGACAACTGGGCCTGTTGAATTGTAGTGTCGTGTTTACCTCGTTGCTATAGAGTTGGTGATTGGGGCTGATGACGTGTAGTTTGGTGCCTTTTTACCTCGTTGCGATAGAGTTGGCAACTGGGGTCGAAGAATTGTAGGATGGTGCGTTTTTACCTCGTCGCCATAGAGTTGGCAACTGGTGTCGAAGAATTGTAGGTGGTTGCGTTTTTACCTCGTCGCCATAGAGTTGGCGACTGGGGCCGAAGAATTGTAGAGTGGCTTTTTTACCTCGTCGCCATAGAGTTGTGTTGTAACCAAGGTTGAAATTTACAGAACACAACTTTTATTTGCTTCACTTTATGATATTTACACAAATAACTGAAATTTATTTTGAAGCAAAAAGGAATATTGAATCTTGAGAAAAGTCTGTCTTTATACAATATGTACAGGTTTACAGTCTTTATATACACTCCTATCTTGAAAAGATAGTCTTTGTGAATTGACATGTTGATAGTCGAGAACTATCTGGCACACTAACATAAATGTCTTTGAGAGTCCTTGTTTGTTGAAGTGCCTGAATTCCTAAAAAGCAAGTTCAATTGATTGAAGAAATTCCACCTAGCGAAACTAAGGGAGCTTGCGTAAATTAGAGAATGAAAATGGCTTGTAAAAGAATTACGGAACATAGGCAGTGGAAACAGGTAAGGGAGCGGTGACCAGAGGTGAAACCTCGTACTGCCAGAAATTCAGTCCACCTGGTCGAAGCACATTTTCAAGAGGAGTAGCCTCCGTGCTCGACGTAGGGTGTATTCTGGAGCTGGACACCGGGGCAAGTGGGCGATTGAGCAGGCAGGGAGCTCCTATTTATAGTACACTCGATGGTCAGGCACGCGCACTGAGGGCTGCGCGTCGAAGCTAGCAGAATGATACACGGGCGCGCGTGCAGCTGGCTGGCGAAGCGAGAAAGGGAGCGCCGGACATACAACACCTAGCACACCTACCAATACGCTGGCTAGTGCATACCGTGGAGGCCACTGCGTAGGCTAACTGGAGCCACCGGCAGTGCCAATGCACTAAGAGACTTTGTCTCATCAGCAAAAATTGATGCCTGCTTGGCCTTCAGATGATATAGATGTTGATTCCCATAGGGAATCTGAAATATTTGTCCTGAATGAGTAAATTTATAATACCAATATAAATGGTCCATTATTGGACATTATAAATTTTCCTGCTAACTCATTCTCGGTTGCCAGCGTTTCGCCCTCGTGTGCTAGGGTGGGCTCATCAGTTGGTACCTAGCACACCTACCAATACGCTGGCTAGTGCATACCGTGGAGGCCACTGCGTAGGCTAACTGGAGCCACCGGCAGTGCCAATGCACTAAGAGACTTTGTCTCATCAGCAAAAATTGATGCCTGCTTGGCCTTCAGATGATATAGATGTTGATTCCCATAGGGAATCTGAAATATTTGTCCTGAATGAGTAAATTTATAATACCAATATAAATGGTCCGTTATTGGACATTATAAATTTTCCTGCTAACTCATTCTTGGTTGCCAGCGTTTCGCCCTCGTGTGCTAGGGTGGGCTCATCAGTTGGTACCTAGCACACCTACCAATACGCTGGCTAGTGCATACCGTGGAGGCCACTGCGTAGGCTAACTGGAGCCACCGGCAGTGCCAATGCACTAAGAGACTTTGTCTCATCAGCAAAAATTGATGCCTGCTTGGCCTTCAGATGATATAGATGTTGATTCCCATAGGGAATCTGAAATATTTGTCCTGAATGAGTAAATTTATAATACCAATATAAATGGTCCGTTATTGGACATTATAAATTTTCCTGCTAACTCATTCTTGGTTGCCAGCGTTTCGCCATCGTGTGCTAGGGTGGGCTCATCAGTTGGTACCTAGCACACCTACCAATACGCTGGCTAGTGCATACCGTGGAGGCCACTGCGTAGGCTAACTGGAGCCACCGGCAGTGCCAATGCACTAAGAGACTTCGTCTCATATGCACTAGCCAGCGTATTGGTAGGTGTGCTAGGTACCAACTGATGAGCCCACCCTAGCAAACGAGGGCGAAACGCTGGCAACCAAGAATGAGTTAGCAGGAAAATTTATAATGTCCAATAACGGACCATTTATATTGGTATTATAAATTTACTCATTCAGGACAAATATTTCAGATTCCCTATGGGAATCAACATCTATATCATCTGAAGGCCAAGCAGGCATCAATTTTTGCTGATGAGACAAAGTCTCTTAGTGCATTGGCACTGCCGGTGGCTCCAGTTAGCCTACGCAGTGGCCTCCACGGTATGCACTAGCCAGCGTATTGGTAGGTGTGCTAGGTACCAACTGATGAGCCCACCCTAGCACACGAGGGCGAAACGCTGGCAACCAAGAATGAGTTAGCAGGAAAATTTATAATGTCCAATAACGGACCATTTATATTGGTATTATAAATTTACTCATTCAGGACAAATATTTCAGATTCCCTATGGGAATCAACATCTATATCATCTGAAGGCCAAGCAGGCATCAATTTTTGCTGATGAGACAAAGTCTCTTAGTGCATTGGCACTGCCGGTGGCTCCAGTTAGCCTACGCAGTGGCCTCCACGGTATGCACTAGCCAGCGTATTGGTAGGTGTGCTAGGTACCAACTGATGAGCCCACCCTAGCACACGAGGGCGAAATGCTGGCAACCAAGAATGAGTTAGCAGGAAAATTTATAATGTCCAATAACGGACCATTTATATTGGTATTATAAATTTACTCATTCAGGACAAATATTTCAGATTCCCTATGGGAATCAACATCTATATCATCTGAAGGCCAAGCAGGCATCAATTTTTGCTGATGAGACAAAGTCTCTTAGTGCATTGGCACTGCCGGTGGCTCCAGTTAGCCTACGCAGTGGCCTCCACGGTATGCACTAGCCAGCGTATTGGTAGGTGTGCTAGGTACCAACTGATGAGCCCACCCTAGCACACGAGGGCGAAACGCTGGCAACCAAGAATGAGTTAGCAGGAAAATTTATAATGTCCAATAACGGACCATTTATATTGGTATTATAAATTTACTCATTCAGGACAAATATTTCAGATTCCCTATGGGAATCAACATCTATATCATCTGAAGGCCAAGCAGGCATCAATTTTTGCTGATGAGACAAAGTCTCTTAGTGCATTGGCACTGCCGGTGGCTCCAGTTAGCCTACGCAGTGGCCTCCACGGTATGCACTAGCCAGCGTATTGGTAGGTGTGCTAGGTACCAACTGATGAGCCCACCCTAGCACACGAGGGCGAAACGCTGGCAACCAAGAATGAGTTAGCAGGAAAATTTATAATGTCCAATAACGGACCATTTATATTGGTATTATAAATTTACTCATTCAGGACAAATATTTCAGATTCCCTATGGGAATCAACATCTATATCATCAATTAACCATACATGTTTTGATCCATTTTAGAGTCATCTTCAATGGAAATTAAGACTCAAAACATAAGTTACAATAAAACACTGTTTCTGAATAAATTATTTAACATGTGGCTTATTAAAATCCTGCAGTAGTGTCCTGGTGACTTATTATTGACACATAATTAAAATCCCTGTCTTGAGATGTAATCTCTTGTCTTCTATATATAAAAACCTGGTGTGTAGATTAAAGTTACTCCATTTGTGAGTTGACCTTCATCATACCTTGATGTTATTGTTGTCAAAGATCTACTGTATTCGGAAGATAAGTGTTATACTATATATAGTTGTGTGCTATATGTAGGTACATATAATTTCACAAAAATTGTTTATTCCACCTATTCAATACTTTATATTATTTGTAATGCATATATTTACATTACATTGAGTCACTAGGGACTAGTTGGACTCTACTTGGGATCATCATCAGCCTTAATTAAGTACACATTTTTTGTCGAATGTCCTAAGTAATAAAACTATTAATGTGAGCTATATGTACAGTGCAATAACATTCATTATGGTATGTGGTAAGATACATGAAATGTTACACGAATATTAAAATATTTTGTGATACAGATTCATTATATTAAAAGTATACATTTTCATTAAAATGCCTGAGCAGGGTAGGAGAGATTGTGGTATACAATTTCTAATCATTAGATTGCATGCCAAAAGTGTGAATTAAATTCCAAATCTCCCAGCAGTGTTCATATGGAGTGAGGCATACGACCACTGAAATGGTGATTTGTTGATCGAATGGATAGACAGACCCCTTTGGTGTTATTCAAAAGGAGTAGGCTGTGAGCTGACATTGTCTTTCACCCTCTCCCTACTTCATTATCATCATTACCACCACCGCACCACACATAGACACGCAGGTCACCCCTCTAGAAGGATCTGCATCAGGCGTCTCTGGAGGCCACATGATATCAATCAATCAATCAATCAATCAATCAATCAATCAATCAATCAATCAATCAATCAATCAATCAATCAATCAATCTGCCTCCATCCTGATCACTTGCCCAAGTCACTGTAGTCCGCATGTACTGACTGTCTGGTAGAGGCATCTTAAACCCAGATTTCTGCCTCATATCCTCATTTTCTAACTTGTCCATCCTGTATTCTGGATAGTGAACCTCAGGAACTTAATCTCTGTTGCCTGCAGTCTTGATGAGTCTTTCTTCATTAGGGTGAATATTTTGGTAACATAGATCAAAATTGTAGCCTCAATGGCTCAGGCGGCAGCTCACGACTGGGATCCGTGGTTCAAATCCTGGTCACTCAATGTGAGATTTGTGCTTGACAAAGTGGAGGTGGGACAGGTTTATCTCTAGCTACTCCCATTTTTCTCTGTCATCTTTCATTCCAGCAACACTCTCCAATATCATTTCTTATCATCTGACAGTCATTAATCATTGCCCCAGAGGAGAGCGACAGGCTTCGGCAGCCTGCATAATTCCTATCCTGGCCGCTAGATGGGGGCTTCATTCATTCCATTCCTATCCTGGTCGAATGACTAAAAACAGGCTGTGGATTTTCATTTTCATTTTTCAGATCAAGATTGTTATGATGTAGCTGTTGAAATTTGTTGCTATTGCCTTCTTAGAAATCTTATATTCCAAATAAGGTGCCCACTTGTTTAAATATAAAATAGTTTGATAAATTGTTACATTATGATACACAGTCCATCAGTAACCAAGTCTTACTGGATGATTTTATCATGTGTTATCCTCTTTTTTATTTGCTATATGTCTTATGGCAACGGTGGGATAGGAAAGGCCTAGGAAGTGGAAGGAAGCAGCCGTGGCCTTAAATAAGGTGTGAAAATGGGAAACCACGGAAAACCATCTTCAGGGCTGCCGACAGTGGGGCTCGAACCCACTATCTCCCGATTACTGGATACTGGTCGCACTTAAGCAACTGCAGCTACAACAAGCTTATTTTTGTTATCTCCTAAGCTATTTTAGATAGCTATGAGACAATAAAAGAAAACTGTACAAGACTTAAAATATATCAGAAAGCATATAATCTTTCTCTGCACATCACATCCAGGAAAAGCATTCACTACCCAGCTAATATTTATGATATATTTCTATGCTCTTTTCAGTTTGAAAAAATATGATTGCTTGGTTGCTGCGCATCATCTCAATTTTGTGTCTGCATAAGTAGCATAACGGTTAGTGCAATTAGCTGCCATTCTCGGGGGCCTGGGTTTGATTCCCGGTACTGCCAGAAATTTAAGAATGGCAGGAGGGCTGGTATGTGGTTGAAATGGTACATGTAGCTCACCTCCATTAGGGGGGGTGTGCCTGATAAGAGCTGCATCATTTACATTTTTATCTCAGTTCTGTAAGTGATTCAAATCTCTCTCCACAATTCTGACACAAATAGACAAAACAGCCATACGCAAAATATATTCTTGCAGCTAAAACATCCCCAAATATATAACCCTAGTGAGGTGAGTAAATATTTGGCTAATTATTGATAAGAAATTTTGCTATAGAAATACAGTTTGGTCGGCAGGAGCGGAACTTGGTGGCAAGTGAACGCAGTTTATGGCCAGATGGAATACTGTATTATGACTTCAGCAATGAGTTCAATGAGACTCAGCAGAAGGTTGTGGAGGGAGCCCTGGAGGATCTTGAACAGTGTACCTGTGTGAGATTTGAGCGAAGGTCAACCCAGGACACATACATCCATCTGCGGAACACTAGAAATGGGTATGTTTTCCTTGTTCTACAAAACTCTTATTCTGCTTAGGGTTTGGATTCATTTCGGGTGAAATAAATAAATAGATAAAAATCAATTAAGAATATTGTTATGTTTTGAAGTGAAATGGGATACTATTGTAATAGACGTCTGTTCATCCTCATCAGCATCTGCAGCATCACAAGCGACTGAGGAGGTCTATCCTAGACTAGCAGTCTCTTCTGCAATTTTGGTATGTAAAGAACAAGAGCGTTCAGAACAAAGCCGCTCTTTCCTTCTGTCTGGCTCTCTTTGCCATCAGATCTTCATTTCACTTCTCTCCACTCACTGTACCTGCATTTCTCGTAGCTAATCACCAAGTACCTTGGTCTTTGGTAGTGCTTTCTTACTAGCCGAGAAAAATATCAGCTTGGCTGTGGTTTTTTTTCTTCATCTTTAAACTGAAGATGTGGTTTTCCAACTGACCTCATACCCTCAAGCAGTTTCCCATTGAGAAAGGCCTTGAGTATTTGCTCAAGGTCCATTAGTCTTACATGACCCAGCCATTTGAGTCGCCTATGACTGAGCAAGGCATAAATGCTGGAGATTTCTGCACACTGTAGGACTTCAATGTCTCCATGAGATCTGGGGGATCCAACTAAGACAGTGAAGGTGTTCAGCTTTTCTCATGACAGACAAGAGTTGTTCAGGTCTTGCTCTTGTAATCATTTTTGGACGTGCTTGGAACGGTCAGCTGTTGATGGTGCTCTGCCTTTTCTTAATGATAAAGTAGTTGATTCATAGTAAAACTGGTTAATTCTGTGTGTAAGTGATACAATTGGTGTAGTAAATATTGTGTGTTTAGTGATGTAGAAATAACCAAGATTAGTAATTTGTTTATAAATCTGTAAGTAGTCCTGTTGGTGTTTGTAGGTTATGTAGGTAAGGTTTACTTTGTTTTGATTTTGCGTTGGGAAAATAGGAAATAATGTTCCATTTTTTGTTTAAATATCTATAGTATTAAAAATAAACTTTCAGTGTATTTAGTCGTGTTCAGTCTGAAGGCTATGGTGAAAGATTTTTGCAGCCCTTAAACTGTAATTCTGAGGACAATGGAATTCTTTTGTTTTGAAAGAGCAATGTTTCCTGACCTTGGACATGTGTGCACAACCCCTCCCAGTGGTGGTTCCTCCACAGTGCGGGAAGAAAGCACAGGAAATGCTGAGTCAGACACGGTGCAAGATGGATCTGTCGAGCTGCGATTTTCGTGCAAGGAATTTTAATGATTAGAAAAAGAATTTAAGTGCCGAAGAATGCAATTATTCTTTGCTGTGTGCTTTTGGTGAGGCTTCCCCTTCTAGGGCCACAGTTGGAAATTGGTTTTGCAAGTTTTCAAAGGGTCGGCAGTTAATAGAAATGAACCTCGTCCCAGTTGTCGAGCAACATCTGAGACTTAGGAAAACATTGATGCTGCAAGGAAAATGATCGAAGAAGATCTACATCTAACATTTTGTGACATTGAAGCGATCCTAAATATTGGGTCAATAGCAGCACAGTTATTTAGGCCTTAAAAAGAAATGTGCCTGTTGGGTGCCACAATTCCCTGACAGAAAGCCAAAAGGTGGCGAGAGTGGACTGGTGTCATTTCATTCTAGAAAAATTCAATGGAGGGCAGTTCGAAGACATCTACAATATCATCACAGGTGATGAAATATGAGTCTAACATTATGACCCTGAAACGAAGAGATAGTCTTCTGTGTGGTGCTTTCCAGCGGAGGAACCACCCACAAAAGTTCGATGAAGTCGGAGCTCTGGAAAGAAGATGGTGGCAACATTTTTTATTACAAAAATGGGGCATCTCACCTCTGTGACCTTGGACGACAATGCATCTGTGCACAGGGCTGCCAGAACAATGGACTTTTTGGAAAAGGATAAAGTGCAAGTGTTATCTCATACCCCTATTCACCTGACCTGACCCCATATGACTTCCTTCTGTTCCCTAAGACCAAGGAAAATATTTGTGGGCAGCGGTTTTTGTCAGACAAAGAGGCCATTGCAACATATGAGAGTGCACTAAGTGACTTCCCGAAAGAAGGTTGGACAGAGACATTTTCAACATGGTTTCAGAGAATGGAAAAATGTATGTGTGCTAATGGAGAGTATTTTGAAAAGTTGTAATTGTTGTTTAACAAATACATTTTTTACCTCACACTTTGCTAAAAACTTTTGGCATAGGCCTCGTACATACAGTATATATTATTAAAGAGATGTTACAGAAAACGATTCCCATATGGAACCTGAAATATTTGTCCTGAATGAGTAATTTTATAATACCAATATAATAGGTCTGTTATTGGACATTGTAATATGATAAAAAATAATAAAATATGAATAAAATAAAATACTCACCTCATGCTTGGGCATCATTTGTAATATATATAAGACATCTGATAAATAAAATAAATTTTTGCTATTTACTTTACGTTGCACCGACATGGATATGTATTATGGCAATGATGGGATAGGAAAGGCCTAGGAAGTGGAAGGAAGCGGCCGTGGCCTTAATTAAGGTACAGCCCCGGCATTTGTCTGGTGTGAAAATGGGAAACCAAGGAAAACCATATTCAGGGCTGCCGACAGTGGGGCATGAACCCACTATCTCCCGATTACTGGATAATGGCCGCACTTAAGCAACTGTAGCTATCGAGCTCGGTAAATAAAATAAATAAGATGATTAATCGAAATGTCCATAATATGGGTGCCAGAGTTTACCTAAATAGGTCTCTCAAATTTTAATAGAGCACTTCCAGGGCATGTACATAAAGCTGTGTACTAGTACATCTACTTCAGGCCTTACCCAACCTTCTGAAAATGACTAAGTAGGTACGAACTGCACCTAGGTTCATCAATAACTTCACTGATTCTAAAATAACTGACTATATTTTGAATGATATTCACGCATGTGCACCTCATCAACACACCAAAATATACGTATAATCTACACACAAAATACTGCTGAAAGACTCTATATTTACGCTATTATCCAACATTAAAGAAAAGCAGTGGGAAATGAAAGTGAGAACCAAGCTACCATTTGTAGTTAGCCCGATGAGCACTAATTACATGCAGTTTATATATATTGCCCTTCACTGTTTATATTTCTTAACACAACTTGCAGACAATCAACACTTGTTATATCTCATTGATACTATACCTTTATAATTCTGTGTTCACTGATTCTAACACTTGGTTTAATTATACTTTCACTTGAGCAACACACGCTTATTGTTCCAGACAATAGATTATGAAAAGTCTGAAATACAGTACCCCATAGCTTTCACTTGGTGGTTATGACACCAAACCGCCACATGTGATATAATACCAAGTGCCTAAGCACTCCATAGTTTGTAGGCCAGTACCACACTTCACGTCACAAAAAAAAATTAAAGTTAACCATGTTTCACAAAAGTTTTAAATCAAGTCCATCGCTGTTTTCTCACATGCTTACATAGACCTCAGCTTCCCCCTAATCTCTTATGGTACATCTAGATAGGACCTGATTGTCATCCAATCATGAGTGGAAAATCCTCTCGACATTCCAAACCCATGCCCCTAACCTCTGGCTGGTCCCAAGGCAATAACAAAGTCACATCATCGGACACTGGGCTGTTCCACTTGACCCACAGAAACTCTCCGACTTGCAAATAGCACTGTTTTCCTATCCGCATGTACAAAACAAATTTATCATATTACATATGGAGACTTTCAAGTTTCAGATATTAATAATAATAATAATAATAATAATAATAATAATAATAATAATAATAATAATAATAATAATAATAATAATTACCGGTTACCTCCATCGGGTGCGTCCCATCGGAATTGGGGAAGCTCGCTGGCTCTGCCGCCAGCAGAGTCAGAGGGTAGTAGGGAAATAAAATACCACCGTGAAAAAAAACTGGTCCCTTGCCAGGGTTATGGCGAACACTGGTAAATGACCAGAAGCCAGAAAACATCGTGAGGCAACCTCTAGGCTAACAACCCTAGTTGTAAAAGGATGGGTACCCGTCCAAAGCAAAGTCAAGTCAAAAAGCATGATGGCACAACATTTCAAGAAACATACCCCAGGGGGTAAATCTTCGGATAAATCCCTCGTCGTGAATGCCACGGTGCACGAGTCTCGTTCGGATTCTGGGGGAGACTCGACATCATGCAAGAGACGAGTCGGAGCGTCTCGGTGTACCCCGAAGAGTCAAAAACTCAGGCCAAAATCTAAAACCTTTCTAGCAACTTTCAACATAAATTCACTTACACGAACTGGCAAGCTGAAAACCCTCACCAAAGCTCTTCACGAAAATCAGATATCCATAATGGCCCTACAGGAAACAAGGTACCCAGATGAAGAGATTTTTGAATCCGAAGGCTACCGATTTTTCAAGAGCAAAGCGCAAAGAGGAATCCTCAATGAAGCTGTGATGCTTGGAACCGCGTTTGCTGTTAGAACCAAGATCCTTAAATCGGTTGCAAATTTCGAACCTGTGAATGACAGATTGTCTATACTCACAATTAAATGCGCAAACAAGACCTATGCCCTGGTTAACGCACATGCTCCTACAAACGATAAGAACAAGTCTGATCCAGACGAAGTTGATAATTTCTGGGACCTACTGGATGAAAAATTAAACAAAATCCCCAAACACCATGTCAAGCTTCTTTTGGGTGACTTCAATGCCCAACTAGGTCGTGAACAGAAGTACAAAAAAGTTATAGGAAATTACCCTGCTCACAAAAGAACCAATCCCAATGGCAAAAGACTGGTGTCCATTTGCGAAAATCACAACCTGCAGGTCATGTCGACCCACTTTCGCCATCTACCCAGAAAGCAAATGACTTGGCGTTCTCCCGTCCAAGCTCTCGGAGAGTTCCAAATTTATCATGTTGCAATCTCCAGGAGAAACAGCCCTGAGATTATGAATGTCAAGGTAAAGAAAGGCATCAATGTGGCCTCAGATCATTATATGTCTCTTATCAAATTCAATCCAATTCCCGCAAACACAAGGAAGACAACCAAACAGATCACACGCTTCGACAATGATAAACTTCGGCAAAGGGTCGAGGAGTTCCAGGAGAAAGCTAGACCAAATGAATGTGACTTTAACAACGCCAAAAGTCTCCTTGTTGAGGCCGCCAAAGACGTTGCAGAAATCAAGAGAAGCAAAAAGCATGCCTGGTGGAATGGTACCTGCGAATCAGTCCTCCAAGAAAGACTCAATGCGTAGAAACAGTACTACTCTACGAAATCAGAAAATGATTGGGGAACCTACAAAACCCAACGTGCCCAAGCAGCTAGGGTGTTCAGAACTGAGAAACGTAAATACGAAAAATCTCTCATTGAAAGGATAGAAGAAAACTTTAGGAAGAATGAAAGCAGAGAGTACTACAGAGCCTTCAAACGCAAACTCACTGGCTATAAACCACCATCTCTATGCTTTGAGCGAAAGGACGGCACACTGGCGATGTCAAATGAAGAAAATTGCAGCATTCTGGCAGATTACTTCAAGAATTTACTTAATTGCTCTAAACCGCAAAGTGCCATTGAGAACAAGGAACCCTTACTCAGGTACCCAGATTCCAGACCACCTGACAGAGATGAAATCAAGTGCCACATTGCCCGTCTCAAAAATAACAAAGTGCCGGGGAAAGACTCAGTAGTAGCAGAACTATGGAAATATGCCCCAGAGGAATCACTTGATATCTTGCAAAAGCAAATAGAAGAAATTTGGAACAAGGAGACCCTACCCGAAGATTGGAAAATAGCCTTGATCCATCCATTACACAAAAAAGGCAGCATGAAGAACATCAACAACTACAGAGGAATATCTTTGCTACCCGTGACTTACAAAATTCTATCACTTGCCATCCTGCAGCGTTTGGAAGCACAAGTCGAACATCAAATAGGTGAATACCAAGGAGGGTTCAGAAAAGGTCGCTCAACAGCTGAACAGATCCAAAATCTCAAAATGATCATCAGATATTGTACACTAAGGTCCAAGCAGTATGTGTCTGTCTTTGTGGACTTTAAGAAAGCGTACGACTCCATTGACCGGGAAGTCCTGTTAAACATCTTAAATGAATTTGGAGTTGATTTGAAACTGCTGGCATTAATTAGAGCCACCCTGACCGATACAAAATCAAAGGTGAAGTTCCACGGATATCTCTCGTATTCCTTTGACATCAAAACAGGAGTCCGACAAGGTGATGGGCTATCCCCGATACTCTTCAACTGTGTTCTTGAAAAGATCATCAGAACCTGGCGGGTGAGATTACAGGAAACCAACTACAGTCCATTGAGAATAGGAACCTAATCCAAGGGCATTGCAACAGACTGCTTAGCATTTGCCGATGATATTGCTGTTCTCTCAAACGACATAGAAACCGCTAGAGCTCAAGTTGAAATTTTAAAGGAAATTGCCGAACAAACTGGTTTGCAGATATCGTTTGAGAAAACAGAAGTAATGACTAACATCAAAGAGGCTCCACCAAAACTCCATACAAAATACAGGGACATCACCCGAGTAGGCAAATTCAAATACCTGGGTGAGATCATCATGAAAAATGGACTGGACAAAGAAGCACTTCAGGAGCGAGTACGCAAACTGGAAATAGCCTACCAAACATCCCGCACAATCTACAACAAAAAATGCCTTTCCCAAAACACCCAGATATGTCACTATGAAGCAGTTCTGAAGCCAGTAGTTCTATATGCAGCTGAAACCCTGTCTCTAAATGCCAACAAAGGACTCCTTGAAGAACTGGAGAAAAGAGAACGCAAAATTGTGAGAGGAATCTTGGGATCAAAGTACAGAAATGGAATCCATCAAAAGAGATCCAACAAGGAAGTCTACAGCAAAATAGAGAAAATTACCGACACAATCAGAAAAAGACGGGCTTGATTTTACGGTCATCTGAAAAGAATGGACGGAAGAAAGTTAACTAAAGAAATCTTTCACTTTTTTTATTCAAACCCCAAAACCACAATTCCCTGGTTTAGAAATACCAAAGAAGACCTGCAAATGCTACATATCTCAGCTGAAGACGCCCTTAACAGAGATCTCTTCCGCAAGAAAATATTGACGAACGGGCTAAACCGAGACGAGCAACCGAAGAGAAGACACGGTGTCCCTTGGACAGAGGAGAGTAAGCAGGCCCACTCACAAAGAATGAGGGAAATTTGGGCTCTAAAGAAGGCCAAGTTCAGTGTCAAATGCAACAAGACTTAACGTGGTCCTTGATGCCCCCAGTGAATTATATAATAATAATAATAATAATAATAATAATAATAATAATAATAATAATAATAATAATAATAATAATGATATCTCTTAGTTGTGAGTACACTGAGAGGGTGTGATATGTACTATCACAACTGTAACTGGCTTGATTACACAAATAAACAAAATAATAAAGAATAAAGAATGAAATTATTTAAACATAGTAAAAGAAATCTTAAGGTTCAACAAAACATCGCAGCACAAAACGTAAAGAAACAGGTTAGGAAACATGACATCTACAGATTTGATGGGGAAAGCAGCATGGAACCCCGAGAGGTAATGGAACGTAGCCTTTTGCACAGAAAGAAAATGTATAGGGTAGTGCCCTTGGATTACACACATTTAAGGAAACAAATCAAAAATTGAAAATAAAAGGAACAAATCAAAAACTCAAAATAGAAAGATCTTTACAAAGGTAAATTTAAGTGTTAACTGCACCTGCAGACATGTGCAAAGCACTAAAAAAAAGTTTATCACAGATTTTGAATCCATAGAAAGACTATTCAATGATACATGATGATTAAAATGAGGGCTAATCCCAATCTACTCAAATGTAGAAATAAAAGCAAACACAGAGGTACAGAAAACTTGCATCACTACCTAAAATACTTCAGGTAATGTGCATAGATTTTCAGTACTTATGTAACGCAACACAGAAATACGGGGAGGCAAACCTGAGGGATAAATGCATTATAAGCTACAAAGTTAAGATAAAAGGTATTGCCTCTGAAGCAAAGTTACAAGATCTTAGCTGGAAAGCTAAATCACTTTGACAAATGTAGCGATGAACATGAAACTCGAGGATAAACTCCTGCGTAAGAAAAGGAATTATTATATTTAAATGAAGTTGAAAACCGAAATAAACATAGAAACAGTGCTTACCCTAAGACCAGGTTTTCCCACGAGGGGACCGAAGGAGGAGCATGACCGCTCACTACGATGGTCAGATGATCAAAGACCCAGATACTACCTCACTCCCACCGAAGGAGCGGGGTAAGCTCCAGAAACAGGAAATGGTGCAACCACCAAAGAGAACCGATGAGAATTGAGAATTTCCCTTCAACTTTCACATTCACCAATTACATTAACTCTTATTTTCTCCTATCAAAAGTCTCCTCTTTGTTCTTGCTGACATAGTGATAAGTGTTCGAGAAAAGTCTTCATTTGCGCAAGAGAAAATGTGCTTCCAGAACTGAACATGTAGGTACACACCGTTTCACAAATTACCTTCGGCAGAAATGGTAATAACTTCCAATTCAGCAGAAGTTGCTGGTCGTGGTGAAAGAGCAAGATATGGCCAATAGTTAGGAGCAAGACCCTCAACAATGCTGGCAACCATTTGGAATTCAAAATAATTAAACATAAAAATCCTAGCATTGAATTTAATATCCTGAATATACTCTGACAAGGATTCATTCAAATGCTGAACTCTAAAATAGTGTTTCTGCACCAACAAAGACAAGGCACGAGAAGGAATCAAGAATTCAAGTACATGCACATGAAACTGATCAACAGTCCATCTCTCAGAATTAGTTCTAATGATATGCTCAGAAAGAGCTTGAGATACATTTGGATATCAGATTTGAAAAATGTGATCATTATTCAAAATATAAACAATAGCCTGATCATTAAATTCCATTAAAAAACAAAGGAAAGAAATAACCTCATCAATACAATTGGCAGAAAATTTAGACACTCCTTTAAACACAGCTGTCAATAGATGAGATAAATTGGAGAAAATCTGGGAAAAGGTAGGGGTAGAAGGTACTTGGGAAGGACTAGGATGGTCCTGAGAAGTAATTACAGCAGCATAATGACCATGATTCGAGCGCACTTGAGAAAAGGATGGAGCACTGAAAATGAGGTTAGGACTAGCATCAGTAATAGGCACAGAAACTCTCATCTGCGAAAAGTTTTCACAAATTTGAGAAAGTATAGGGGCATTGTCTACTTGCTTAGGGGTTATACAATCTAAAGGAACACTTGGTACAGATGGCACTTGGATAGGAGAATAGTTTTGCACTATTGTATGAGAAGCAGGTTGTACAGCAAAGGTAGGTTGACACTGAGAAACGGTAGAGTTACAAATAGTAGGTGCCATTGAAATATTGCCTGGCATGCCAACATGTGCAGAAGACACATTGCATGTGTAAGTTATAGACACAGAAGCACTCGAAAAGAAAGCGGAAGGAGAAACTTGGGAAACGTTACCCATATTAGAATTGTACACTCGAGTAATACTAGGATTGAACATCTGAGTGACATAACTAGAAGTAGCAATATTACCTACATGTGAAAAGTTAGGACAATATTCCTGAATAACATCTTTAGCAGTTGTGACCACTGTACATGCTTGAGAAAAGGTAGGCAAAGAGGATTCGCAAGATAGTGAAACGCTTGAAGTAACAGCTTGAGAAGCTGTAGAAATAGATTCTGGAGTAACACTCACTTATTTGCGGAACAAAAGGGACTTGCACACCAGATATTGAACTAGACAAATCATGCCCTTCAAGCAAACTTACAATTTTATCAAATAATTCAGAAAATGATGTCAACAAGAATTCGCACTCCTGACGCTCATTTTCTGGCAAATTAAGAGACAACAAATCCCAGATACGATCCATGTAATGCTGTAATTGACCTTTAACCTGCATTAATTGATTATCAGAGGGCTCAGAAGAATGAAGAAACAAAATTATAGCACTAAACTGAGGAAATTTATCGTTAATCATGGCCAAAGACTCACCCATTTCATCTGCAGTTAGCTCAGGAACAGTCACTGGTAGGTTAAGAGAAGAAGCTAATGAAATCATATTGTCCCTAACAGTCCTTGTGGGATTTACGTTACAAATCTGGAGTTCATAGATTAATTCTGCCTTTCTCAAATGAGAAGGAGTAGGAACTGCTCGAATCATCATGAAAGGAAAGAACAAAAATAAAAGAAACTTAGAATGTTTTAAAGTAAATTTAAAATCTTACCTAATTTTAAGGTTAGTTTGGGTCAGTTACCATCTACTAATCCTTCATTCACAAAACCATGCTCTGCTATCTGCTGACTTGATAACACAAATAAAAAAGTAAAGAAGAAAGAATGAAATTATAAACACAGTAAAAGATAACTTTGGGTTCAACAAGACATCGCAGCACAAAACTTTGATAAACTTAACCATAATAAGTATTATGTTTGATCCTTTATTGACTTGTCTGAATCTATTACAGAACTATTTAAAATAGTTTTACTTGAGTCCGCCTTGTCAATACACTTTATAATGATAGAAAACTATTTATTTCACCATACATGCTTTGGGAAAATCATCCATCACTGATATCACTGATGAAGGGAATGGATGATTTTCCCGAAACATGTATGGTAAAATAAATAGTTTTTATCATTATAAGGTGTATTGACAAGGCAGACTCAATTAAAACTATTTTAAATAGTTCTGTAATAGATTTGCACAAAACTATTGCATAGACTATTTCTTAAAATACTCTCTTTTAACATTTCTTAAAACTTTTATTTTTGAACAAGTTTTCAAAGTTCATGGGGAATCATTTCTGATGGTGTGAGGGACTTCTCAGTTAAGTATGTCTTTACCTCACCCTCTAAAATGCGGGATGAGACAGAGTGAAATATTATTACATTATTTATGCAACTGCTATTTTGGCACTTTTAGCTTTTTTACAAAAAATTATGCTTTATAGAAATTTTATATGCAAATTTTCAAGTTTTTAGCTCATCAGAGAGTTAGTTGAAATCCACGGGCAGGTACACAGCTGGACAGGAAGCTAAATTTAATGTAATAACAATGGTATTGTTATTTGTTACAACTGATCAGTACACTCTGTATTAGTGCATCTCCGCATGGAGCAGCTTTGCTTTATTTCTTTATATTACAAATACAGTTTTTCTGTCTTGTATCTTATGGATCAGTAATCAGTACCGTAAATTTTAACACGAGTCATGGAAACCTACACTAGGCTTCTTTTACAAGGAAAGTTGTATTTCAATTTTACCATTTTTTAGGCACTGATTCTTTTGTGGTTTTGTGCATCACTTTCAATGTATAATCATAAAACTCTTGTGTTAGGTGTGCTTCACCAGTGGGGTTTCATCCAACTAGCTCTGGTATTGATCTCTTCCTGAGCTATCCTGGCTGTCAGCGACAAGGGACAATCCAGCATGAATTTCTCCATGCTCTGGGCTTCTGGCATGAGCATACAAGACCTGACAGGGACAACTTTGTGACAGTCCACTGGGATAACATAGCACCAGGTAAAGTCTGTATAAAGCACAGCTTTCTCTTCTGCAAAGACTCTTATCAAATCAGTATATATTCTTTGTTCGTGTTGAGGATTTGTAAATGAGAAGCAATCACTTCATGTAGTTAGGTAATTTGTCAATATATTATTATGATGTCAGATTAAATGAAATGGTGTATGTAATGGAGGGCCAATCCTCACTTTGAAGTTCTTGAGTATTGAAGGTTTTTGTGTTTCTGTAAAAGAAAAAAATATCTGTACAGACCTACATTTTTTTATATCATCCATAAGGCCTTATTTTATTGTTATCATGTTCAACGAGACGAATTTTACATAAATTGCTGGTGATTCTGTTTATTAATTAGGTACATATGTACATATGTACATGCATACATATTTATTTATTTATTTATTTATTTATTTATTTATTTATTTAACGCCAAATTTCACCGCAATGGTAACGGGGTCATGGAAAATTAAGAGATTGTTTTCATTGTTTTATAATTTTAGGTAGTCTCATATATGTCTGTGTAATGCCAGTGATAAAACTGTTGAACATTTATTATTTCATTGTGAATTACTAAAATTGAAAGAAGCATTGTAATTCAATATATTTGAGATACAGAGTCATGGCCAGTGAGAAAAAGGTAGGTAGGTCAAAAATTATTTTAAACAGTTCTTATGTTTCACTAATTCAATTGTATTTGAACAACTGTGAACATTATTATTTTGTTTGCTTATGTACATCATAACAGCCATCAAATTAAGAATGTATCTCGCATGTCATTAGAAAATTAATTTACATTTGTAATATGATTACTCAAGCATGTAGTATTACTGTCATGAAATGGGGCATGTTGTGAATAAATGGTAAAAAAAAAATATATATATATATATATATATATACATACATCTTCCTTATGCCTTTCAGTGTTCAGTTTGCTAGCTTCTGTGAATTAATTAAATGACTGCATAATCCTCTATTTGCAACTAGCTCTGTAGCCTCTTTTAGTACCACAGCTCTTATATTAAATAATTAAAACCTTAATCTAACCATCGTCATCTTGGTCTACCTCTACTTCTCTTACATTCCATGGCCTAGCCTGGTATTCTTCTAGGTTACCTAACCTCCTCCATTAGTCTCACACGTCCTCACCACTGAGCATGTTTATACACAACACTTCATCCATCGAGTTTCTTTCAAACATAGCCTTATCTCCTCATTCCAAGTACCCTCTTGCCATTATTCCCACTGGTTTGTACCAGCAATCATTCTTGCTACTCTCATGTCTGTTACTTCCAAATTATCAATGAAGTATCCTGAGTCTATTCAGCTTTCACTTCTGTACAGCAAAGTAAAGATTGTTTCATCTGAGAACTCGCTTCTTTCTTAAAGAATCCCACTGATTGCAACTGCCAGCTCAGTTGCACCTTGATTCAATTTCATTTAGTGTACTACAATTCTGGAAGAATATGCATTCTGAGGATTTGAAATTATCCACATGCTCCAGTATTGTATTCCTGACCTGGTAATCAATATCCTTAGGTTTTTTACTTACTGACATCACCTTAGTATTGTGACGTACCCACTTGGCCCACAGATGTATGACAAATTTATAACGTGGCGGGTCACTTTAATATTGAAATAAATAAATGATATGTCATTGTTTCTCCAGAAACAGTATCCCAAGGGCGCCAGTCTTCAAGCTTATGGCTTGAAAACAAAAGTAGATAATTAATAATAATAATAATAATAATAATAATAATAAATAAAAATACGTAATGAGACTCAAAAAACTCCCAGGGGTGGGGTGAACGGAACACAAATCATTAAGTACACTAACTTGGAATTTAAGGATAATTAATAATCATTTCATAAAATACAAATTAAAACAGCTATTTATTAAGATGAAAACGTGACGTAACGGCGTATTAACGAAATCTGAACTTACGGAAGCAAAAGAAAAAGTGAATGAAATTAACTTTAAGAAAATGAACTGTTGCGCGAAGACTTGCAGTAACTTATGCCATAAGCTCACCAAATGTAGACTCTGTTGTCTTGATGCTGAAGATGGGTGGATCTCTCGTACAGGCTGCCTCATCTGTTGTTGAATTCCAGTCCTACATCCACATTTCCTGTCCTTAGCACTTCCTACTGTACTCCTTACATAAAGTCGTAATGAGTCCTAATTTTAAGTGCAAAACCACCATGGGTTATGTTCATGGAGAGAATACACTTGTATTCTTCCTTATTACGGAAAAGTAGCGTAGCTAAACTCATAATAAAAGCTCTGCTCCCCTATACCAGTCAGAACCGGTCTCCCGTTGACTACCTCTCGTCATTGAGATAACAAGTCCCAATGAGAGTAACTTTTGAGTAGAATATACTCAGATGCGAAGTGAACTAAGTTAAAATCTTCTCCGATGTGTAGACGTAGAATCGTAGTAAGAGTATCTTCCAAACGTGAGAATCAGAATCAGAATGTCCGAATCTCCGAATACGAATCTGAATGTGAGTCTGAATGAGAGTCTGACTGAGAATGTTAGTGTCCTCTCCAGCCCTTGTCGGTGGTATATATCGGTTCAAAAGTCTCCTTCCATCAGCCCTATCACATGGTCCAGTAAGATTCGAGGTCTCATCCCTTCTCCCTTGTATAGCTGTGCATCCATCACGTTGCTTCATTACGTTCATTCACATAGGCTGAACTTTCCCGCTGAAATAAAGCGTCTTGAAGCTGAGTTTGAAAAGTGGGTGTTAATAATGTATCAACTGTCTTTTCATGAGGTGGAGAGGGTAATATCTCTCGTAACCTCGATGACGTACTTTTCCTGGAACTGGGCTGAAATTAGCCTGCTGACTCTGGTCACCTCACAACGGCTATTGGAAAATTTACTGCAAGTTATAAATATGCGTGATGTTGAAATACTTTACCCAATAATTTGTTCGTTCAGAATACGTTATAGCCGCGATACAAAGAAATGAAATGATGATTGAAATGGATGATAAAAACCCTATATATATATATATACATATTAATTTAAATTGACCTATCAGTGATTAAATATATACATCTTATCAATTAAATATATAGTTCAATAATTAAAAACATTCAGTGATGTCCCAAACATCACATTTGCCCCTCTGAGCCTGAAACAAGTAGTACTTCGTTGAGGGCTCACACCCACACATTGCCACTTACGTTACACTTGTTTCCAAAACAACTGTACATTCATTCATTACTGTATACAACACAACACTATTTTACAAAATTACAACTTGATGATTCCACCTACAACTTAATAACAGATAATATATAACACTTCAAAATTTCCATTAAAACACAATATTACAACTTAGCGAGTTTCTGATGTCTCACTTTCTCAAATGTTCGTCACCTCTTGCTGATTTTATCAATCCAGTGTATGCAATACTTGACAATTCAATTTAGATCTGTACAAAATTTACACAAACAAAATGCATCGTATTACTCTTTCAAGTGTTTATACGTTCTTGCTGTATGACTATCACTTCACACACGCTAACACATTCACGTGGTTTTAGCCTAGGGTAAAATTATTGCAAGTCTTTATGAAGACATAATATAGTCTACGGGGAATTTACAAATTTTAAACTGCAATATTAATGATCCTCGTTATATAAAATCAAATACTAGATTACCCATACATGGCATTACGTAAAGAGAACAGACGTAACCCTGGTAATGAACTCGTGTCAATCGTATACACACATCGTGTAGCAAGCAAAACAAAACTTGGGAAACTCCACCTACCAGAGAGCAGTCACTCCACGCTGCGACAGGTGTATATTATATAAGAGATAAGCGTTGCCTGGCTCACTGACCTATATTCCAGCACTATGGAAAATCCCCCAGACTCGTAATATATTTACGTAAACTTCTAATGTTGTACGTACCCATTAAAATGCAATCGCCGTCAGATAATTTATAAGCACAAGGTCCTAGTTTCTTATGTATACGATAAGGTCCTTGATATAAAACTCCAGCCATATAATCAATAAAAACCGTGGCGAAATCACCTGACTCATCACCTAATGCAATATTTAATGCTCTAATTAAGGCTGCAGAACTTGTCTTCGTCCCGTAGGGAACGCGCTGAAACTGATACAAGCTGTACCTATGACTAAATGCCGTCAGAGGCCTGTCCTCTACTCTCAAACAAATCTGCCAAAAACTACTTCTTAAATCAACAGATGAAAACCATTTTTTACCCTCAAAGCCCTGAATTAACTCTTCAATAGTCTGTGATTTTAACTGGTCAGTACAAATACGTCTATTCATATCTCTCCCATCAATGCAAATTCTAACGCTCCCATCACTCTTAGGCACAACGATTAAAGAATTTACATACTGGCTATTAGACACTTCAATTATCCCATCAGCTAACATAGCTTGTATCTGATCGTCAACTGCCTTGGCATATTTGTGTGGGATAGCATACCGTGGCCCGCTGAAAGGACTGTCATCCAGCACTGAAAAAGAATGTTCATAAACATGTGTTTTACCGGGTTTCTTAGAAAAAATCTCAGCGTGTTCACATAACACTGCCAACAATTCGTCCCTCTGGACTTCCTCTAATTTACTGTTACTCGCAGCTTCAAATAAGGCATCCTTCTGATCCTCTTTCAACCACAACTGGCATAAATTAAACCCCTCACTGGGTTTCTCCTTATATCTAGAAACCTCAATAACACTCCACATAGTACAAACATTCGTTTTCCTCTGAATTTCATTTTTCAGTTCGAGTTTGACATACTTATTATCCCACTTCAGATTTACCGTTGCATCATCGTAATCTAGCTGAGCCGATTTTAAAGTCAGCCAGTCACATCCCAAGATGAGATCAAATACAAGGTGAGGAATAACCAAACATACCTGTACTGAAATAAAACCCTCTATACAAATCGGCACCGCAACCTGCTTGCATATTTGTTTCGACTTTTTACCAACAGCTGTAATAATGAATGTAGACTTAACAGGCATCTCTTCCATCATAATACCCTGTTTAACTAAAGAGTCATACCATTCTGAACTAATACATGATTTCTGACTTCCAGTATCAATTAACGCGTGAACATACGCCCCCCAAACTTCTAATTGAACCACAGGATTAATCACTTCATCACCCGAATCTAAATAATTATTATCTGGTTCACACATAAGGTCTTCCTTAACATCTAGGTCATATGGCAATAGTTTCATAACACAATTCCTAACTACTTCCTGGTAAGGCTGGAATTCTGACCCATCATTACAGCCTGCATTTAGTTTAAAAGTTGTGATCGTGTACCTACACTTGGCTCGTTAGTAACTTGTCCTCTGACTTGTTGGGCATTTCCCGTTCTATTTTCAGGTGCGCCACCCCTACCGTTATGCCTTGGCTGAAACTGATTGCGATTCTCGTAGTTTGGCTGTCTCCTATTGTCCCTTGGTTCACTATGAGGAACAAAATTATGTGAGTTTCCTGTTCTATGCCCAATGTTTCCTAGCGCATCAAAACTCCCTAATAACTGCTCCATTTCCTGAATAGTTTTAATACTTTGCATACACGCTGCTTCGCGTACCCTGTCTGGAAAATGTCGTAACAGTAATCTGACTACATCTGAATCAGCCGTGATTCCGTCTAAATTCTGGCAAATCATAACATGTGACAAAAAATACTCAGTCATAGAGACACATTCATTATGTTTGAATTTCCCAAATACTACCCTTTCTCTTTCACGGCTTTGAACGTTTTCGTTCCAGTATTTGTCTGTGAACTTCGTCTTAAATTCCTCCAGACTTTTCATGTTACTTTTATAGACTGAAAACCAGGAACGCGTCTCTCCCACAAAAGCATGATCAATAATGTCGATCGCCTCTTCCCAGTCCATAAACCCTTCCTCAATCCGTTTCCCAAACCGTTTTTCTACTATTTTCAGAAATTCTAGTGGGTTAGTTTGTTTCCCATTGAACTTCGGTAATTCGATTTCCTTACTGTAAATCCCTCCATGACTTTGTCTCTCAGTGTTACCTTGCCTTTCTCTTACTTCTCGTCGTATGCGTGCTTCTGCCATCGCTATGCGGTTATCTACATCTTTATCTCTTCTTTCAATTTCATTCACTACAGTGTTCTGTTTTTCTTTCACTGTCTTAATTTCCACTGTATTGCCTTCTACTATCGCAAACTTTTCTCTTTGTTCCCTAGTGTTGTCTTCTATTATACACTTAACGGTATCGATCTTGTTTTGTACCTGATCTTTAAATTCTTTTATTTCTTCCTTTTGGATCTCAACTTTATTTTTAATACTTGTCACCTGTGTCTCTAACTCCTGTCTAGTGTTGTTGCTTTCTTTTTCCATTAATCCCAACAACTCACTCCTCTGCTCTACAAATTTCTTTTCTACCTCTTGTTTGTTTTGCTTAGTGGTCTCTTTCTGTTCCTCTATCTGCTTGTTAAATCTTTCATTTTGCTTAAATAATTCTTGTAACTGTTTTCTATGTTCGTCCATCCTTTTATTAGCTTCGACCTTGTGTTCATTCAATGCCTTACTTAATTCTCGTTTAGTTTGTTCTACTTCATTTTTAATTTCTGATTTAGTTTGTTCCAATTCCTTTTTTATTTCAGATTTATTTTGTTCCATTTCATATTTTATTTCAGATTTACTATCCTCTATCTTACTTAACATTAACTGCATCATTTCAAGTAACTGATTATTATTACCCTCAGTGTTAGGGCTAACCTCCGCCTCGCCCCCCATCGTACTATCGTCTGAATCTAACGTAACTTCGTCATTCCTACTCTTATTCCCTTCACTATCTTCGCTTCTAATATCAGTTTCCTCCTCTACACATTTATCTAACTCTTCCTTAGAATTACTTAAAGTACTACCCTTCAGCACGTGTCCACTACGCAGCGTCATGTCTTTCTCCTCTAGCTCAGCCATGTTACCCCCAAAATCAAACACACAAGAAAATATACTGTGGATACACAACAGTTACCCCCAAGCTACTGATTTTATCCTTCTATACCAGTACTTAATAATTTACGAGCCCCTCAGTTGTGGCGACAATATGTGACGTACCCACTTGGCCCACAGATGTATGACAAATTTATAACGTGGCGGGTCACTTTAATATTGAAATAAATAAATGATATGTCATTGTTTCTCCAGAAACAGTATCCCAAGGGCGCCAGTCTTCAAGCTTATGGCTTGAAAACAAAAGTAGATAATTAATAATAATAATAATAATAATAAATAAAAATACGTAATGAGACTCAAAAAACTCCCAGGGGTGGGGTGAACGGAACACAAATCATTAAGTACACTAACTTGGAATTTAAGGATCATTAATAATCATTTCATAAAATACAAATTAAAACAGCTATTTATTAAGATGAAAACGTGACGTAACGGCGTATTAACGAAATCTGAACTTACGGAAGCAAAAGAAAAAGTGAATGAAATTAACTTTAAGAAAATGAACTGTTGCGCGAAGACTTGCAGTAACTTATGCCATAAGCTCACCAAATGTAGACTCTGTTGTCTTGATGCTGAAGATGGGTGGATCTCTCGTACAGGCTGCCTCATCTGTTGTTGAATTCCAGTCCTACATCCACATTTCCTGTCCTTAGCACTTCCTACTGTACTCCTTACATAAAGTCGTAATGAGTCCTAATTTTAAGTGCAAAACCACCATGGGTTATGTTCATGGAGAGAATACACTTGTATTCTTCCTTATTACGGAAAAGTAGCGTAGCTAAACTCATAATAAAAGCTCTGCTCCCCTATACCAGTCAGAACCGGTCTCCCGTTGACTACCTCTCGTCATTGAGATAACAAGTCCCAATGAGAGTAACTTTTGAGTAGAATATACTCAGATGCGAAGTGAACTAAGTTAAAATCTTCTCCGATGTGTAGACGTAGAATCGTAGTAAGAGTATCTTCCAAACGTGAGAATCAGAATCAGAATGTCCGAATCTCCGAATACGAATCTGAATGTGAGTCTGAATGAGAGTCTGACTGAGAATGTTAGTGTCCTCTCCAGCCCTTGTCGGTGGTATATATCGGTTCAAAAGTCTCCTTCCATCAGCCCTATCACATGGTCCAGTAAGATTCGAGGTCTCATCCCTTCTCCCTTGTATAGCTGTGCATCCATCACGTTGCTTCATTACGTTCATTCACATAGGCTGAACTTTCCCGCTGAAATAAAGCGTCTTGAAGCTGAGTTTGAAAAGTGGGTGTTAATAATGTATCAACTGTCTTTTCATGAGGTGGAGAGGGTAATATCTCTCGTAACCTCGATGACGTACTTTTCCTGGAACTGGGCTGAAATTAGCCTGCTGACTCTGGTCACCTCACAACGGCTATTGGAAAATTTACTGCAAGTTATAAATATGCGTGATGTTGAAATACTTTACCCAATAATTTGTTCGTTCAGAATACGTTATAGCCGCGATACAAAGAAATGAAATGATGATTGAAATGGATGATAAAAACCCTATATATATATATACATATTAATTTAAATTGACCTATCAGTGATTAAATATATATATCTTATCAATTAAATATATAGTTCAATAATTAAAAACATTCAGTGATGTCCCAAACATCACAGTATTGGTAATGATAATGATAAATACTAGACTGCAGGCTTTCAGCACAGCCTGCCATTAAAACCAAGTCATCTGTTTACTACATGTCTACGTAACTGAATCGCAAGACTATCCTTCACATAGCTATCAGCTTGCATTCAGCGAAATAGTGGGTTCAAATCCCACTGTCGGCAGCCGTGAAAATGGTTTCGCATGGTTTCCCATTTCCACACCAGGCAAATACTGGGGTTGTACTTTAATTTATGTCATGAGGCTTCCTTCCCATTCCTAGACCTTTCCTATCCCTTTGTTGCCATAAGATGGTGCAACATAAAGCAAATTGCAAAAAGAAGAAGAAGAAAAATGAAAAAAGAAAGAATCCTTCCCTGCCATTTTATACCTTTGTGCAACTGATCCGCATGTACAGTGAACGATAAGGATGAAAGATTACAGCCTTGTCTAACACTTGAAACTGCTTTCAATCAATCACTCATTCTACCATTCTTTCTCACTGCAGGCAGACGGTCAGACCTCCAGACTGCCTATAATAACCTACCCCTAAACCTGTAATCCTCCTGAACGTTTAACATCTTTTCCCTTGGTACTCCATCATATGCCTTTTACAGATCTATTAAACATAAATGTAACTGTCTATTCCTGTCTATTTCTCACACAATATTTTCCAATTACTTCACACGTACTGAAAACCTGGTTCTGACAGCCTCTCTTTAGTTGGAAACCACACTGGTTTTCATCCAACTTACTCTCTACCAGTCAAGGGCGCCCATGCCCGGGGGCCGCCACCCCCCCCCCCCCACTAGCTCTCAGGGAAAGGCAAAAATATAATGTAGTCAAATGTAGAAAATTATTTTAAAGTCAGTATTACGTAGAAGTGGTAGCACCGCCCCCCACCAACAGGCAGGGGATACCGTGGGTGTTATTCTGCCACCATTCATCTTCCAAAATGTTAAAAATACTACATTCCCCCAGGTCTACCACCCCCCATCCCCCCCACTACAAATTGTCATATGGGCGCCCATGCTACCATTGATCACACCTTTCTTTCCAAAATGCCTGTGAACACTCTGTCTGGTATACTGATTAATGGAACACTTTCAATAGTTGTTGCAATGCTTTATATTCTCTCGTTTATAGAACAGGTCCAGTTATTGCTTACTCTATAAAGCCATTTCATCCCTGTCTTCTCACTATATTTCACCATTTCATGTTTAATTTCATGTATCCCTGCTGCTTTATGGCAATGTTTATTAGTCTAATTACCATCCTTTTTACTTCCTCAAGAATAATTTCACTGCCATTGTCGTTCTTCTCCCCAGTGATCCCCATTGTTATCAAACATGTTTCAAAAGAACTCACAAGTTCACAGTATACAATTTATGCAATTTCGTTACGTAAATAAAAAATATTAACAATACATAGTAACAAAATTTCATATTTCTGCTCTTAACTATCAAAGTAGAAAAGTAGCAATGATGTCAGAATATGAAGTTTGAAAAAATTAATTAATAGAAGCATGGAGACCAGAGCACAATAAATAGCCTAACACAAACACAAAGCCTTTATTTACTGTTGAGTGTTCCATTGCCTCATTCCACTAAACTAAGCAGAGTACTCATGTAATGTTTGTGAAATGTCTGTCAAAAAGTTACTGAATTCCATCCCGTGTTTTGCTAGTGTCAAAAAATTTCAAGTGTCTTGTCTTGAAAGTATAGTTTTAGGATTTTGTAGAACTGCTGATACATTGGAGATACATACTTGAGGAGACTATCTTTAATCTTTCATTTTTTTAAAAATAGCATGTGGTTCCAAATACCTTTTGTGAAATGAAACATGTTCTTCCAGCAGTTTTTTTCTAAATGTTTACCATGCCAAATGTTTCCATCTTAGTGCAATTATTTATAAGAGCATTTGAATGGATTACCCCTGTAGAACTTCAAGGACTTCCACCATACTTGCCTTGGTCTGCTATGGTGCAATAGCTGGCAACAAGTACACCTTACACTCTGTTGGAGGAGGAGAAGTCATGAGAGATGGATAGTTCTTTCCCTTCAGTGAAGCACTATCTTTGTTACCATGAAATTTGCGAGGAGTATAACAACAATTCTATTCTAATTTACCCAATACACTAAGGAGTTAGCTTTACAATAGATGACAGCTGTCAACTCATTGCACTGAGGGGTGAGCCACTTTTATGCTCATCACTTCAAATGAACTACAACAGCACTGAATTGTAGAGACTGTCTTCATTTATTTACCTCAATATCTGTGTATTCTAGGTCTCGAGTCTAATTTCATGAAGCGTCCAGAATCAGAAGTACAATACCAGCAGATGCCCTATGACTATGATAGTGTCATGCATTACCGTCCAATGGCCTTCTCCAAGGACCATCAGAGCCTCACATTAGAACCTCGAGATGCCACAGCTGTGAAGCGTATGGGACAGAGGATTCGTTTCTCACCTGTGGATCTGGCCAAGCTGAATCGTCTCTACAATTGCTCTTCACCACCATACTACCGAGGAAATGACCTCATAGTAAAGCCTCCAGAACAGCAATTACCTTTATATTCTATTTGCAAGAAAATAAAACAAAATCAAATCAGAATATTAAAGAAACCTCAGGAGTTTTAAAGAAACCAATAATAAAGCATGAAAACAAGCCTAACAAAACAGTACATAGCACACATATAAATCTTAAAATTCATTCACAAGCCTTGCCCAGACTTGCTAAAGGAAACAGCTAAGGTCAGCAACTACACAATGTAGTGTGCAATCCTAAAATAAACTGAGAGCAATTAGGTCATTCTTTATATGTTTCTCAGCATTCAATTTGCCTCATAATATGCTATTTCTAGCTAGTACTGTTGTGTCAATTGCCTTTACATTTAACAAAATCACAACACAATACATTGGTCCATATGTTTCCTCAGTATCAGAGTTGTTTCTTCCCAACCATTTCCATTGGATGGTCACACAGTCAATACCGTCCGGCTCCATGGCTAAATGGTTAGCGTGCTGGCCTTTGGTCACAGGAATCCTGGGTTCGATTCCCGGCAGGGTCAGTCATTTTAACCATCAATGGTTAATTTTGCTGGCACGGGGACTGGGTGTTTGTGTCATCTTCATCATCATTTCATCCTCTTCATGAAGCGCAGGTCGTCTACGGGCGTCAAATTAAAAGACCTGCACCTGGAGAATCGAACATGTCCTCAGACACTTCCGGCACTTAAAGCCATACGCCATTTCATTTACAATCAATACCAAGTAATTTGTACAGATTCCTAATTTATATTCATTTGTTGTTTCATTTGAGATCATTCTCTATCATTTCATAGTCCCAGCAGTCTCCCTTGTCTCCCGTCAAAAATTCACTAGCCTCATATCCTTCAGCTGATTTTGTGGTAATGAGCTGAAAGATGATCATGTAGAATTATTCTGGATTAGATTATAAGCTTTAGGAAAGTTCAGTCTAATCCATTTGGCACTCCTATATACCTCACCTTTTGAGTCAAAAAATGTGAAACTTCAAACATTTGTTGTTAGTATATTTTACAGAACATACACCAAGTAACAGACAGCTATCAAATTTTAACCCTGATGTTAACAAATATTTCTCAAATAATTGATACATTTATGGAAATTAAGAAGAATATTAATACCAATATAATCGCCAGGGAGTGGATTTTTATGTAATTACATTTTTTGTGCATGTTTTAACACAATTTTCATTTATTATTCCTATTGTGTATCCCCAAGCATTAAAACCTACTCTTATTTCACAGAAAAACACGTATTTTCATATTTTAAAAAATGTAAATACATTTTTTAAGAACATCCATAATAAGCACATAAATCTGCAATATTTGTTTCTCAATATCATTTTATGCTACTGTGTTATAAAATGGTGCTCATATGCTCATATTACAATTATGGTCTTTTGTAACAGTGTATCTTATTCATTTTTCTGAATGTTGTGGCTGTTTATGGACTTCCCTCTAGAAGTTCGAAGACTTGCTGGTCACCGACTAAATATACCTTAGCTAGCATTCTAACTCACTCGTATTAGTCAGCCAGCTCTGGTTTTGTTTATAGAATGTCAGCGAAAGGCACTCACAGAGAGGTAAGGTGACAGGAAGTACCATAAATTAAACTGCACACTGGAGATTGGGAAGATACTCTCAGTGGGACTGTGTCACTTCAAAGAGTAAGGTTAGTAGTTAGGGTCTATATATCATTCCCGTGGTCGTGTGATTTTTTCTGAATTTCTAAGAGGGAAGAAATATTTCTTGCAGTGTCTGCTGCTATTCTTTTTTATTGAAACAGTGATTCACCATAAATGTGAAGTTGAGTACAAGATCGCGCCTTCAAAAATACATAGAGGTGTTTAAAAACATTTTCACTTCTGATAGAAAAGTATTGTTTTGCCAAACGTGGTAAAACAGTAAGTGCAGATCAACATTCTCAAGTAACCCTGCATTTATCTGTAAATAAGCACATTGCAGCTGCTTTGCATGTGCATTTGCGACAATTACTAATAGATGAACTAGCTACTTCAAATGCAGGCCAATCCAAATACTGTACTCCCAAATGCAGAGCATTTGTTTGTGCCGACATTCCTCTTAGCAGAATAATAATGTGAGACTGAGTAATTTTCTGATAAAATATATTAATTTTGAGCTTCCAGACGAATCCACATTAAGGAAAAACTATCTTCCAAAATGTTACGAGGAAACTTTACAAAGAATTCAGACAGAATGTGATAGCAAAAAACTGTGGATGAGCATTGACGAAACTACTGATTCAAGTGGCAGTGCTTATTTCAAATGTTGTAGTTTGTGTGTTGAAGAATGACAAAACTGCTTGTGAACATTCTTATTTGCTAGTGTGTAAAGAAATGCCTGCTGCAAACCATGTCACTGTAGCTAGGTTGTTTGATGAAGCCACGCACTTACTTTGGCCAAAAGGTGTAAAATACATAAATGTATTGCTTCTACTTACTGATAATGCAGCTTACATGAAAAAAGGCAGCTGAAGGCCTTTCTGTAAGCTTTCTGAAAATGATACATGTAACTTGCGTAGTTCATGTTCTACACAGGTTATGTGAAACTGTAAGGGCTCAGTATCCTTTTCTGCCTATTGTCACATGGTGAGGTACCTGTCTTAGTGCAATGGTATACAACGCAGACAATTTTGAAAGTTTGGCATCTGTTTAGAATGCACTTGATAAAAACAACACATCTTTGTTTGAAATTCTTCAAGAGTTACTGAAAGACGGTTCTTTGAAAAGCGATTTGGCATTTGTATCTGCTAATCTAAGCTTCTTGTGTAAAACCATAGACATACTTGAAAAATCCACTAACCTGTTGTCCAAAACAGTGAAGGAAGTGCATGCTTTGCAGTGTAATGGACTCATCTCATCGCCGATATCTATGAGAAATGGAAATATGCAGCATGCACATAATCTTCATCTTCTCAGCTACTCAGGTCAGCTGTGCATCGCATACTAACTGCTCTGCAAGTCAGCTGATACCCTGATGACCTCACGATGGACAGCTGTTTCCACCCACGCATGCTGCCATAATATTTAAAACCTTCCAGAATGTGCTAGTCCTTCCTCCCCTTTCCCCTTATTTCTCCCCCTCTGCACTAACGTATTTAATCGCAGCTTCGCTCATATCAAACTGAGATGGACTTCAAGCCTGTGTAGACCGTGGAACGAGAAATGTTTTTTTTCCTGATGGAGCTGTGTACATAATTCTTCTTCTTCCTGCCCTGGTATCATGCACTTGGATCTGAGGTATGACTGATATTTTTATTTTGAAATCTGGCAAAAGATTTGTTTACTTTAAGGCTGTGGGGAGCATGCCATTTCCAAGCAAAACCTTTATCTTTCTTCACCAGTCTATGTATGATGAGTAAGGCTTCAAGCTTTCTGAGATACTTTGTTTGGTTTCCATTGCCTTTGAGCCTGCTTCGTCTGTAAGCATGAACTATGTTTTGATCCATATGCTTGTTTTCCCATTCTGCACCATTTAAGGTTAAGTGAGACTGTCGTTGAACAGCCATATTTCATAATCAATCAATCAATCAATACTGATCTGCATTTAGGGCAGTCGCCCAGGTGGCAGATTCCCTATCTGTTGCTTTCCTAGCCTTTTCCGAAATGATTTCAAAGAAATTGGAAATTTATTGAACATCTCCCTTGGTAAGTTATTCCAATCCCTAACTCCCCTTCCTATAAATGAATATTTGCCCCAGTTTGTCCTCTTGAATTCCAACTTTATCTTCATATTGTGATCTTTCCTACTTTTATAGACGCCATTCAAACCTATTCGTCTACTAATGTCATTCCACGCCATCTCTCCGCTGACAGCTCGGAACATACCACTTACAAGTGATAAAAATCATTGTTGTCCGTATTGAAGATACTGAATGTAGGATGTTAAAAGGTTTTTTTTTTTCACCTATTCAATACATGTAAATTTTATAATTTAGGAATTTATTGTAGATTCCACTTGAGACATGTTTCGCCCTTCATCGAGGGCCCCTCGATGAAGGGCGAAACATGTCTCAAGTGGAATCTACAATAAATTCCTAAATTATAAAATTTACATGTATTGAATAGGTGAAAAAAAAAACCTTTTAACATCCTACATACCACTTAGTCGAGCAGCTCTTCTTTTTTGTAACGCTACTCTTTTGTCGGAAATCACCCAGAACAAATCGAGCTGCTTTTCTTTGGATTTTTTCCAGTTCTTGAATATCAGTATTGTCAATAAAGTCGTTTACCCCTATCAATATCGGTCAATGTATTGTCAATAATCTATAACTTTCAATAACCTTGTGGACATTGCTAATATTTATTTCCACTTGCCGATAGACAGTCAGCGGATGCAGTTTTCTGTTCATGTTCTTTCATTCTTGAAATGTGTATTTTCTATGTGTGTAACCAACGAACTTTTTTTTTGAAGTGTTCTATGGATATTTCTGCCAGTAACGTTCTCTTCCGCTTGATGTTTAAAATCATGTGAAGTGTTGTGGCTATTTTCAGATTAGTTTACTACTTTGCCTTTGGACAGCTATCTGTCTCTGTTATCCCCTCCCCCTCCCCCTTTCCCTTTTTTTCTTTCTTATATTTGTCTTTTTGATATAAAGTATGTGCAATGGTTGAGAAACATCAATATTTGTAAAGATAAGTAGAGTACTTGTAAATTTTGTAAATTTTTGTATTGTTCCTTTTAAATAGATTTTGTTGTCAAAGCTATCGCTGCTCTTTCCTCTTGCCTTGGCAATCCTGCTTCTGAGCCTAACCCAAATTCCTAAGCTCAACACTTATTTATTGTGCTCCTCATTTGATTCTGACATAGATTTCAAACTTTTATCTTGATATTCCTAGTTATTGCTTCTACTGCTTTGTTCTTAATTTCTATTTGAGTTGTCATTGGAGTGTACATTATTATTATTATTATTATTATTATTATTATTATTATTATTATTATTATTATTATTATTATTATTATTATTATTATTATTATTATTATTATTATTATTATTATTATTATTATTATTATTATTATTATTAAGGAGACGGTTTTGTCTGGGTCCGCACTGGTAGATATACTTTAGTGAGCTGTTACTTTACGCCAAATGAGCCAGTATTTGAATTTCAGGCTAAGCTGGACGGCCTAGAGGACGTATTACAAGGTTTTGACAACGGTTTAATCGTGGCTGGTGATTTCAATGCCCAAGCACTAGAATGGGGTATGCCACAGTATGACTCTAGAGGGCGCCGAACTATGGAGATGGCCGCTAGGCTGGGTTTGACGGTCACTAATATTGGAAATGTGCCAACTTTTCGACGACCGGGCTGTAGAGGAACCATACCAGACGTGACTTTTGTATCTGAGGACATCGTGTCGAATATCAATGACTGGCGGGTGATTGAAGAATACACGGGAAGTGATCACCAGTACATTACTTTTTGTATTCTTCCTGAAACTTCACAGATTAATATTAGATCGTATGAACCAACGCGGTGGAATATAGAAAGTATGGACAAAGAAAAATTTCTTGCTATCCTAAGAAATGAAATGGATAGTATAACAGAACAAATATGTTGTTATAAAAGGAAAGAAGCCGCTGAGAAATGTGTTGAGCTCACTATGGAGCTTATTCGGAGAGCATGTGATCTTTCCATGACTCGTAAAACATCACGAAACAAGAAGCGTTCAGCGTACTGGTGGACCAAAGATATTGCTGATCAGAGAAGACGTTGTCTGCAACTTAGACGGAAGGCACAGAGAGCACGAGTCAGCCAAGAAGACACCTCACTTACAGCTGAGTATAAGTCGGCGAAGAAAGAATTGAGAAATGCTATCAAAAAGAGTAAAGTCGACAAATGGTGGAAAATGGCTAAAGAAGTGGATGACGATCCATGGGGTTTAGGATACAAGATCGTTATGAAGAAACTTGGAAATTTCTCGAACCCGATCATGGACTCAAATGCAATGAAGGATATTGTGGATACATTATTCCCAGATCATCCTGAGAGGTCTGCTGATGATGATGATGATGAATTCATAGATGATGTGCCACTTTTTACACGAGAAGAATTGATGAGAGCGATTAGGTCCCTTAGAAATAAAAAGGCCCCAGGACCAGATAGTATTCCAGCAGAGATATTAAAGCTGATAGCAGATTTCTGTCCACAACTACTGCTGAAAATGTACAATAGCTGCCTGCTATCGGGGGTGTTCAGTGTTCGCTGGAAAACAGCTCGGCTAGTTTTAATAAGCAAAGGAAAATCTGGGGGCTATAGGCCTTTATGTATGCTGGATACTGCTGGTAAAGGATTAGAGAAACTTTTGCAGCCAAGAATACTTTTAGCAGTTCAACTAGCTGGGGACCTCTCTGATCGTCAACATGGTTTTCGAGGAGGGCATTCGACAATCGATGCAGTATGGGAAGTGTTGAATACAGCTAAAAGGGCACAAATGGGTAATCATCACTCTCGTAAAGTGACACTCCTTGTGACCCTTGATGTTAAGAACGCTTTCAACTCGATCAGTTGGAATGACATATTGGAAGCACTTCAGAATACTTTCAAACTACCGGAGTATCTCATGCGCATAATGAGAAATTATTTGAAAGATCGTAATCTAGTATATCACACAGAAGATGGGCAGAGAGTGAAACAGCTCACAGCTGGTGCAGCACAAGGGTCCATCCTTGGCCCAAATCTGTGGAACATAGTATATGATGGATTGTTGAGGTTAGAGATGCCGGAAGACACAATGCTAGTGGGCTATGCTGATGATATAGCTGTTTTGATAGTTGCTCGAAATTTGGAGTTGGCTCAGTTTAAGCTAAATCAAGTAATGCGACGGGTGAAAGATTGGATGGCGAATCACAGATTACAGCTTGCAGATCATAAAACAGAGATTGTTCTCTTGACAAGAAAAAGGATCACGACCGTCATTCCAATGTATATTGGACAAACAGAAATTGAAACATCCAGAAGTATAAAGTATCTCGGAGTGACACTTGATACCAAACTTACTTTTTGGGATCATATCAAACGGGTGACAGATAAGGCGGTGAAAACAACGGATGCGCTGAGTAGATTAATGAGCAACGTTAAAGGTCCGAAGTCTAGCAAACGACGACTTCTGATGTCGATAGTTCACTCGACACTTCTATATGGTGCCGAAGTCTGGGCTGAATCTCTGAAGTTTGAAAAATATCGGCGAAGGATAGCTGCGGTACAGCGGAGATCAGCTTTGCGTATTACAAGCGCGTATCGCACAGTATCCGAACCTGCGGTCCTTACGATAGCAGCGGTAGCACCAATTGATTTACTTGCCTTAGAGAGACAGGAAGTCTGGCGAACTCACGGAGAGCTCGGAAAGAAGCGCGCTAAGGAGCTAGCTTATAGGCAACGAATGGAGCGGTGGCAGCAAAGATGGGAGGAAGAACCTCGAGGAAAATGGACTAAGCGGCTGATACCACGCCTAGCTGATTGGGTTGCCCGAGTTCATGGCGAGGTTAACTTTTACATTACGCAACTATTGACGGGTCACGGATACTTCCGTAAATTTCTACATAGAGTAGGTAGAGCGAATGACTCAGCGTGTATTTATTGCAATGATATAGACGATGTATTTCACACATTTTTCGTTTGTTATCATTGGTCAACTCAGAGAAGATGTTTATATACTGAGCAAGGAGAGTTGACGCCAGAAACTATTGTGCAGGCGATGCTACGAAACCAAGAATCTTAGGATCAGATAGCAGTATATGTAGAAGGCATCCTGCGTCAGAAAAAGAGAGATATGAATGCTCATGAACAGCAGTAAGGAGAAATAAGGAAGAAGAAACCTAACAAATTAGCACGACACCGCCCTGAAGTAATGCGAGAGCGGTTCCGGGGCGGAGATATACGTCGTGGGAAAAGGGTGTGTGGGTTTTAGTGAGTAGGAATCTCACACGCTTGTGAAGTGCGGACCCTCACAAGTGTCTAATGAAAGATTTCCCACACTTCCCTCGTAAAAAAAAAAAAAAAAAAAAAAAAATTATTATTATTATTATTATTATTATTATTATTATTATTGGTCAACAACCCAACATTGGAAATGTGCCAACATTTCGATGGCCAGGATGCCAGGGAACAATACCGGATGTAACCTTTTCATCAGAGGATATTACGCCTAAGATTTCTGAATGGCAAGTGATTGAGAACTACACGGGGAGCGATCACCAATATATCATCTTTCAACTGCTCCAAGAATCTCCTCAAGAAAGAAACATCTTGTGCAGGCCAGCACGGTGGAATGTAGCCGGCATTGACAAGGAAACGTTCATTGATGTAATATGGAATGGAGAACATAACTGATAAATGTTCTGCTCGTAGAGGGAAAGAAGCAGCTGGTGTATGTGTTGAACTCACTATGCAGCTAATCCATCAAGCATGCAACGCCTCAATGCCCCGAAGGAGACTGCGAAATAGCAAGCGCCCAGCGTACTGGTGGACCGAAGAGATTGCTGAACTGAGAAAGAATTGTCTGCGACTTCGACACAGGGCTCAGAGGATGAGGGGCAGTCAAGAGAATACCTCAGTCATAGCGGAGTACAAGTCAGCGAAGAAGGAACTCCGTAATGCAATCAGAAAAAGTAAAGCCGATAAATGGTGGGCACTGGCTAAAGAAGTAGAAGATGATCCATGGGGGCAAGGTTATAAGATTGTAATGAAGAAACTCGGGACATTTTCAACCCCGAGTGCGGATTCGCAAACAATTAAATAAATTGTGGATACACTAATCCCAGACCATCCAGAGAGGATTGACTGTGATGACAAAAAAGAACTGGATAATATACCCCTCTTCACTGTAGAAGAGCTGAATAGAGCTATTAGCTCTCTTAGAAACAAGAAAACTCCAGGACCAGATGGTATACCTACAGAAGTGCTAAAGATAATAGCAGAACTATGTTCAGAACTGTTGCTGAATATGTACAATCATTGCCTGCAAACGGGTGTTTTTAGTCCCCGATGGAAAATGGCTCATTTGGTTCTGATCAGCAAAGGAAAACTTGGCGGTTATAGACCTTTATGTATGCTGGACACAGCTGGAAAAGGCCTGGAGAAACTTCTGCAGCCCAGAATCCTCTCAGCAGTTCAACTAGTAGGGGATCTATCTGTTCGCCAACATGGATTTCGGAGAGGACACTCGACGCTAGATGCAGTGTGGGAGGTGGTGAATACAGCAGAAAGGGCACAAATGGGCAACCATCATTCCCGTAAATTGACACTTCTTGTGACCGTGGATGTGAAGAATGCCTTCAATTCGGCAAGATGGAGCGACATGTTGGTAGCTCTTGAGGAAACTTTCAAGCTACCACAATATCTCATGCGCATAATGAGAGATTACTTCAAAGATCACACTCTGTTGTATGATATGGAAGATGGAGAAAAGACAAAACGCCTGACGGCTGGTGCAGCGCAGGGATTGATCCTTGGTCCAGATCTTTGGAACATAATGTATGATGGCTTGTTACGTTTGGAGATGCCAGAGGACACGAAGCTTGTGGGCTACGCTGATGATGTGGCCGCCTTGATAGTAGCTCGTAATGTTGAAATGGCTCAAATCAAACTGAACCAGGTGATGCGGTGCATAAAAGAATGGATGATGAGCCACAGTCTAACTTTAGCCGAACACAAAACGAAGATAGTTCTTCTGACGAGGAAAAGGATCGAAACTCTTGTACCAATGACTGTTGGAGAGTTAGTGATTGAAACATCTGCGAGCACAAAATACCTAGGAGTGACACTTGACTCCAAGCTCACATTCTGGAATCATATACAGAGAGCGACAGACAAGGCAGTAAAATACATGACTGCACTTAGCAGACTAATGGGAAATGTTAAAGGTCCGAAATCCAGTAGTCGACATCTTCTCATGTCGACGGTTCAGTCAGTGCTCCTATATGGCTCTAAAATCTGGGCTGAATCCTTGAAATTTGCTTGGTATCGGAGAAGGATAGCTGCCGTACAACGGAGAGCGGCTTTACGTATTGCATGTGCATACCGCACGGTTTCCGAACCTGCAATCCTCACGGTAGCAGCAATAGCCCCAATAGACCTACTTGCATTGGAGCGACATGAAATCTGGCATACCCAAGAAGAAATGGGAAAGAAATGTGCAAGGAAGCATGCCTTCAGTCAACGGATGAGGCGATGGCAACTCAGATGGGAAAGTGACCCTCGAGGCAAATGGACCAAGCGACTGATACCACGCTTGGATATCTGGGTTGAAAGGGCCCATGGTGAAGTAAATTACTACCTCACGCAGCTTCTAACAGGGCATGGATATTTCCGGAAATTCCTGCATAAAGTGGGCAGAGCGAGTGACGCAGCATGTATATACTGTGATGACATTGACGACGTATTTCACACCTTTTTTGTATGCGGCCATTGGATGATTCAGAGATGTGTGGAAACTGAACTAGGAGAATTGACAACAGATAATATTATTTCGGTGATGCTGCGAAACCGGGAATCCTGGGATCGCGTGGCAGTGTACGTGGAGAACGTCCTTCGTCAGAAGAAGAAGGATTTGGAAGCATAAGAATGTTCGTAAATGAGAAATGAAGAAAGAAGACGTCTGAAAGACAAAGCACGATATCATTCTGAAGTAATGCGAGAGCGGTTCCGGGGTGATAATACAAATCGTGGGAAAAGGGTGTGTGGTTTTTAGTGGGTAAGAATCCCACACACTTGTGGAGTGCGGACCCTTCACAAGTGTCTTTTGAAGATTTTCCACAATCCCTCGTTAAAAAAATTTATTATTATTATTATTATTATTATTATTATTATTATCATCCTGACAATAAGGAGGTGGCCGCCATATTGGGATTAATGGTTATCAACATTGGTAGTGTGACAACCTTTTCGGCGACCAGGATGTGAGGGAACTGTATCAGATGTAACCTTTGCTTCTGAAGACATTGCGTCTAAGATAACTGAATGGCGAGTGATTGAAGAATATACTGGAAGCGATCATCAGTATATAATTTTTCTTGTACTTCAAAAGACTCCGCATCTAAGGATTACCATGCGCAACCCAGAAAGATGGAACATAGCCACTATGGATAGAGAAAAATTCCATGAGGTAATACAGAATGGAATGGACTCTATAATGGATACATGTCATGGATACAGGAGAAGCATAATTGCTAATAAATGTGTGGAAAACACCATGAGACTCCTCCAGCAAGCATGTGATACATCAATGACCAGAATCAAACAACGGAGAGGCAAGCGTCCAGCATATTGGTGGAATGAAGAAATTGCTGAGCTGAGGAAACAATGCCTGTGACTCAGACGAAGGACACAAAGAGCACGACACAACGATGAAGCTCTCTCAGTAGAGTATAAAACTATGAAGAAAAGACTGCAAAATGCAATTAAAAAGTAAAGCCGACAAGTGGTGGGAAATGTCTAAGGAAGCGGACGAAAATCCATGGGGATTAGGGTACAAAATTGTTATGAAGAAATTCGGGGTGCTCCCAAGCCCGATCTTGGATCCACGCGCCATGGAAGAAATAGTAGACACACTATTCCCTGATCATGCAGAGAGGATTGATGATGAGGCTGAGAAAGAACTAGATAATGTATCACCTTTTACAACTGAAGAATTGATAACAACAATTAATTCCCTTAGAAGGAAGAAAACCCCTGGACCAGATGGTATTCCAGCGGAAGTACTTAAGGTGGCAGTTGAATTATGTCCCCAACTGCTGTTGAGAATGTATAATCATTGTTTGAAAGTGGGAATTTTTAGTTTTCATTGGAAGATAACTAGATTGGTTTTGATCAGTAAAGGGAAAACTTGGGGTTACAGACCATTATGTATGCTGGACACTGCCGGGAAAGGTTTAGAGAAGCTGCTACAGCCGAGAATACTCTCTGCCATTCGATTAGCTGGCGATTTATCTGACCAACAGCATGGATTTCACAGAGGTCACTCAACGTTAGATGCGGTGAAGGAAGTGGTGAAGACAGCAGAACGAGCTCAAATGCGTAAACATCACTTTAGAAAGCTGACACTTCTTGTGACCCTAGATGTTAAAAATGCTTTCAACTCGGCAAGATGGAGTGATATTTTGGAAGCTTTATAAGAAACGTTCAAGCTACCAGAATATCTCATGCACATACTGCGAGACTACTTGAAAGATCGTACACTGTTATACAACATGGAAGATGGTCAGAGAAGAAAACGGCTCACAGCTGGTGAAGCGCAAGGACCAAACCTTTGGAATATCATGTACGATGGTTTGTTATGGCTGGATATGCCAGAAGATGTGAAACTTGTGGGTTATGCTGATGATGTGGCTGCCCTGATAGTAACCCGTAACCTAGAGCTGGCTCAATTTAAACTGAATCAGGTGATGCAATGGGTTAAAGAATGGATGATAATGGATGATAGGGTAGAACTCGCAGATCATAAAATGGATATTACCGGGCGAGTTGGCCGTGCGCGTAGAGGCGCATGGCTGTGAGCTTGCATCCAGGAGATAGTAGGTTCGAATCCCACTATCGGCAGCCCTGAAGATGGTTTTCCGTGGTTTCCCATTTTCACACCAGGCAAATGCTGGGACTGTACCTTAATTAAGGCCACGGCCGCTTCCTTCCAACTCCTAGGCCTTTCCTTTCCCATCTTCGCCATAAGACCTATCTGTGTCGGTGCGACGTAAAGCCCCTAGCAAAAAAAAAAAAATAATAAAATTTAAAAAAAAAATTGGATATTCTCCTCCTGACGAGGAAAAGGATTAATACTGGTGTACCGATGCAGATCAGGCAGATATTCATCGAAACGACTAGGAGCACAAAAAATCTTGGTGTAACGCTTGATACTAAGCTTACATATTGGGACCACATTCAGCAGGTAACAGATAAGACAGCGAAAACTATGACCGCACTGAGTAGTCTCATAGGAAATATCAAGGGGTCGAAATCTAGTAAAAGGCGGCTTCTCATGTCCACTGTCAAATCTATACTTCTATACGGATCGGAAATTTGGGCTGAATCATTAAATATTGCAAAATATCAGACAAAAATTGCGGCTATACAACGGAGAGCAGCTTTACAAATTGCATGCGCATATCGTACAGTATCAGAACCTGTGATTCTAGTAGTAGCAGCAGTAGCTCCTATTGACTTGTTGGTTTTCGAAAGACAAGAAATTTGGCTCACATGAGGAGAGCTAGGAAGGAGATGGGCAAAGACTTAGACTCTTAGTCGCAGAATGCAACGATGGCAAACGAGATGGGAAGATGATTCTAGAGGGAAATGGACAAAAAGACTGATACCTTCTCTGGGTGTATGGGTTGGTCGAAATCATGGTGAAGTGAACTACTATCTCACACAGTTCTTGACAGGTCATGGATACTTCCGAAAATTTCTTCGTAGACTAAGGCTAGCAACTAGTTCGTTGTGCATACACCGCGGCAATATCGATGATGTATTACATACTTTCTATGTGTGTGTTCACTGGCTGCCACAAAGAAGATGCTTAGAAGATATGCAGGGAGAACTGACATCAGAAGGCACCGTGTCAGTAATGCTGTGAAGTCAAGAGTCTTGGGATCAGGTGGCAGTCTACGTAGAAAATATTCTGCGTCAGAATAAGAAGGATCTGGATGATTATGACAGACAGTAAAGCAGAAGAAGGAAGATGAAGCACAAGATGTATTAAGCATGGCATCCGTCCGGAAGTAATGCAAGAGCGGTTTCCGGGGCAGAGATAAACATCGTGTGAAAAGGGAGTGTGGTTTTTAGTGGGTAAGAATCTCCACACACTTGTTGAGTGCGGACCCTCACAAGCGTCTTATGAAAGATTTTTCCACACTCCCTCACAAAAAAAAATTATTATTATTATTCTTGTCCGTTTCACCCTCTTTGGGGTACGATAGATCTCTCAATGGTTAGTGAGTCATGTTTTCCTGTCCTCCCAGTAATTTTTCATTCTTTCAGAACTTGCCTTCCTCTTGTATAGTCGTTTGGGCTTCACCCTGTCCTGAAACCTCTTTATTTTATCTTTGGTTATTTTCTTTGCAGATCCGTCTATAAGCATCTCTTCTGTAATTTGGAATTCTCGTAGGTCCTTCTCAGTTTCCTTAAACCAGTTTGGCTTGGTTTTCTTATTATGGAAATAGTCGAAGATGCTTTTAGTTATTATTATTATTATTATTATTATTATTATTATTATTATTATTATTATTATTATTATTATTATTATTATTATTATTATTATGGCCTATTATTCTCCCTCATTTAGAGCAGGTACAGGGACTGTTAAAGGTCAAATATCAAAATTTGTTCTGTAAAAACAGAGGGATTAAAACAATGTGCAAAATTTCTCAAGTACTGGAGGGTGCTCACGTTGGTGAAATTGAAGGCGTTAGTGTTGGTGACATTCCTCTCTTTAACTATGCACCTCTGACATCCTGTGATGTGGAGGGATCATTTTCACAGTATAACATGTTCTTCAGAGATAATTGGCATGCATTTGTGAAGGATGTTGCATGCCAAATTCTGTCACTGATTGGTGAGAACGGACTGGTACAATTTTTTCAAAGATGATATGTTGTTTTTGCTGTAGTTAAACAAAACTTTGCCGTTTTTGTAAATAGGCACATCAAAAATTAATACTGGTATACTGTACTGGACTTTTCCATATACAGACATCCATTTGCCTTAAAGAGCATGTTTGGTAGCACCATATTTTAATAAAAAACTTTATATTTACACTTAAGAAAATGGAAATTGCAACACCATGAAGGTATTGGTTGTTTGTGTTGATTTTCAAGATGTGGAACGATGCCATGTAGGTATGTAAACGATCAAAGTTTCAGACCCATTGGATTGTTGCTACAGGTCTCCCCACGTGATTGGTCACGGAGGAATCAACTCCAGTATATGGACTCTGGTGTAGCGTAGTTGACTTGCAGTCTGTGCAGTGAAGTGTTCCCTGTCAAACATGCCTCGACGACAGAGAAGAGCACGCTATCAACAACTGTCACCGTTTGAGAGGGCTCAGATAATTGGGCTGCGTGAGGCTGGATTATCGCTAAGGACTGTCGCTGCACGTGTTGGCCGACAGGCATCTACGGTACAACGTGTATGGCAGCAGTGGTCAAATGAAGTTACCCACACTCATAGACCTGGCACAGGCCCAGTGCGACAGTCAACTGTGAGAGAGGATCGCTGCATCATTCAGATGGCCCGGACGGAACCTCATGCAACAGCAGCACAAATTCGAACAGCTGTGGCACCCCATGTTACTCAACAAACAATTAGGAATCGTCTGCGTGCAGCTGGCTTACAAGACCGTGTCCCTGCAGAAGGTGTTCCATTGACCCCACAACAGCGATGTGTAAGGCTGGCCTGGTGTCAAGAAAGATCGACATGGGTCGACGAATGGCATAGGGTCGTCTTTAGTGATGAATCGTGCTTCTGTCTTGCCCACAGTGATCGCCGGAATCATGTGCGCTGACGTACCGGTGAGAGGGCCACCCAGATCTTATTGTCGAGAGGCACACAGGGGCAACACCAAGCATTATGGTCTGGGGAGCTATTGGCTTTAATGTGAAATCACAATTAGTGCTTGTTGAGGGCACTATGACTGCTCACCAGTACATTGATAGGGTACTCAATCCAGTGGTTGTCCCTATGATGGCGAACATTGCTAATGGGATGTTTCAGCAGGACAATGCCCGGGTTCATACTGCACACATCTCCAGAGAAGTTCTCCACGACATCACAACCTTAGAATGGCCCGCCAGATCCCCGGACCTCAGCCCTATTGAGCATGTGTGGGACATGATGGGTCGACAACTGGCCAACCGTGCTCAGCCACCCACAACTCTGGAACAACTGACCCATGCAGTGAAGCAAGCATGGGCCACAATTCCTCAGGAAGCGATCCAGTGCCTTATTGACTCTATGCCTCGACGAATTCTTCAATGTATTGCAGCTCGTGGTGGGCACATCCTGTATTGATTGTTGTCCAAACTTGCGGTCAAAAGGGACCTGAAAGTGTAATCATCGAATCACAATTGAACGCTCGTCCTGCATGTTCAATTGCAGCAATGTAGTACCACTCTTTCTGGGTGTTGCAATTTCCATTTTCTTCAGTGTATATACCTGTTGAACATGAGTGGTTATGTGATATTTAAAGCAGAATATTTTAATTTTTATTAAATATTTTTAGGTTTTTTAGCACATAAAAATCTGCTCCCTAATAATCACCAGATTGAAAAATGTAAATGATAATATATCATGAGAAATCAAGAAGTTGGGAAGTTAGGATGGTGCATGCCAAATTCTGTCACTGACTCTGGATCTTAATTGTTGGTCCTCAAATTTTGAGGGTTCTTAGGTCCAACTTCTCTAATTGAATGTAAATTTTGCCCTTTTAGAATTCATATTAGGCACTTTGGTAGAAAAGTGATCATTTTTTTATGCCAATCATGAATTTCAGTTGATGACAAACATTGCTTTATAAACTTCTACAACTATTTTGAATTATCTTGAAATCTGGAATAAATATTTAACCCTACCAAGTGCTGAGGTTACAGATAATGGAAGCCTTTACATTCCACCACTCCCAAGGCCTTCATAGCCTATACAGAGATGACTTTCCTTTGCTTTTTTATATTTCTTAGACAGTGCTGGTGGTATTTTTCCAAACATTTTAAGTGCATTCTATAAGTATTTCAAGTCTCGCATCCATAAGTGAGTGTTGGTGTCACTAGGGTATGATCAGTAGCCATTTCGAATTGAGTGAAAAAAATTCAAACTATCCAAAATCTTGAATAAAGACTCTGTGCAAATTGTGTGTTTTCAGTTTAATCATGATACAGTCATATTATATGGCTATAATTGTTTGATATTACTTAATCTTTCTTGTAAGAAAATTAAAATAATGACCAGAACTTTGATTTCAAACAGGTGATTCAGAGTAGGAAATGGATGATTTTTAATACAGTATTAGTATCTTTAATGGATGATAGTGAGCTTTCTATCAGTAAACCTCCTTACTCGATTCATGATAGGGTGATGGTGAACTTCAGTATGATTTTATTGAGTTTAAGGATATTTTGGTGTAAAAACCCATGTGTAATTTATGTTATAATATTCTGTCTAAGAATCTCTCTAATCTGCTGATAAAAGGTACCAAAGAAAGCATCCACATCTGAGAACAAATTGTATGGAAAGGAAGAATCAAAGGAGAAATTAAGTCATATGTAAATGAAACGGCATATGGCTTTTAGTGCCGGGAGTGTCCGAGGACATGTTCGACTAGCCAGCTACAGGTAGGCGATCTGCGACCTGCGCATCCTGATGATGAAGATGACACATACACACAGTCCCACGTGCCAGTGGAGTTAACCAATGATGGTTAAAATTCCCAACCCTAATGGGAATCAAACCCAGGACCCCTGGGACCAAAGGCCAGCACATTAACCATTTAGCCAAGGAGCCAGACAAGTCATATGTAAAAGGATAGGAACACTGAAATGAACACATCACAGAGAAACCCAATGATAGGTTAGAAGCAACAGAAAGAAAAGACAAAGACAACATTCAAACACAAAAGACCAAGACAATCTCCACATCATCCTACATTGACACTGACATCTTCAAATAATTTTCAAAGAGATATGCTATTTTCTCAGAAATCCTTGCTTTTCTATATATATATATTTCTTCGCAGCCCCCAATGAGCTCATTTCTGCTTCTCAACTCCATCAGGAGGGCAAACATCAAGACACAGGGGCCATCCTAACAGATCTGATACTGATGTATGTTCAATAACAATGAGAACCAGGTTTATTCCTGGGGCAATGGCAGCCAGACATAGAGCAAACCACTCTACCCTACCAAGTGCTGAGGTTATGGGTAATGGAAGCCTTTACATTCCACTCTTCCCAGGGCCTTTGTAGCCTGTACAGAGACATCGTTGCTTTGCTATCCGCTACATTCACGTAAGCTTAGGTATAAAAAAGGTGAAAGTATGCACAATATATGTTCTCGTATTAGCTTTGATTTCTTCTCATGGGAAACTTATGACTTTGTCTAATGGGGAAGGATGATGGTGGTGAGTGGAGGGGCGGGGGGTCGGAATGCTTAAAAAAGTAATTAAAACTTGTCCTTAATTAAAATATTGTTAAAAATTTTCTTCCAATTAAGAACATAAAAACGTCTTTAAGTCTCTTTTGGTTTTGCTCGGAAGCATGTTTGAAAAAAAACAATAATTAAGTTTTACAAACTAATTACTTGATGTAATTAAAGTATAAGTAAAACTTATCTTTAACTAAAATACTATTAAAACATTTGTCAGCTTCCAACTGAGGGGAAAAAATCTTTTTTTTAAAGTCTCTTTCATGCTTGTGCTCAAAAAACGTGTGGAGAAACCTGGATTCTTTGAATGCTCGTGCAGCTCAGTGTTGGGACATGCTTAGATGTTACTTGTCCATGAACTAGATAATTGGGCAGCTTGTAACATGATCTGCAACCAGTAGAAAATAGGCAAAAAATAATCAAAAATGTTATTTCCGAAAGTGTTGGCATTTAGAATTCTCTTTTAGGAAAAAAAAAAAAGTATTTTGTATAGTCCTAACTTAACCCTGTCTGTGGATTTCCATCTTTACTTCCCGCTATCTTGGGCATGGGTCTGTGCCAGTGTTCTCCATCCTATTTCTGGTATAGTAGTGATGTGTTGCAGCCTGCTCTCTAGCACGGTTTGGCGGGGAGAGGGGGACAAGGGCGTGTCATCACCTGTTGTTTCTCAGGAGGAGGGAGGTGCTAACTGTGAACTAGAAACATCGTACTTGTTCGTGTTATTTGCTAAGCTTGTTTGCTTCCTTTCTAATAGTTCCATATATCTGAGTATATGCTCATGTAGAGAGTTTCTTTGTTTGTCTGTATCGTTTAAATTCTGATCTTTATTCATTAACTTATCAAGAAGGATGTGAATATTTTCTAGATTATTCATAAATCTTCCCTTGTTTATCCTGTTAATAATTTCAAGGTCCTGTTTAATGTTGGTGAATTTATATCCTGTTTCCTTCATGTGAGCCCCCATTGTGAAGAACCTTCTATATTTCTCGGCGTTGACATGCTCCTGATATCTTATTTTTCAATTTTTGTAACATGATCTGCAACCTGTAGAAAATAGGTAAAAAATAATTAAAAATGTTATTTTCAAAAGTGTTGGCATTTAGAATTCTCTCTTAGGAATAAAGGAGGGTATTTTGGATAGTCCTAACTTAAATCTGTCTGTGGATTTCTGTCTTTTTCAATTTCACAATAAGATATCAGGAGCATGTCAATGCTGAGAAATATAGGAGGTTCTCTATTCAGGGTGAGCAAAGCGGATCCTAAATAGGACTGCCCAGTAATGGGTGTAACACAGCACACAAATCACTCTACAGTCTGTCCTCAAGGTAAACAGCAGTCTGTCTCTCTCTCTCTCTATCTCTCTCTCTCTCTCTCTCTCTCTCTCTTTGTGCTGGTTTATCACCAAGAGCTCCCAGTTCCACATCCAGCTCCTGTTGTAACTTTCTGATTCTCATAAGACTTTGCTGTGTATACACATCGTCGTTACTGTCCCTCAAAAGACACTTATTTGTGAGATCTAATAATAAATACTAGTGCACAGTCCCTGATGACAGATCGAAAGCCTCCTCCAGTGACACAGGATCTATGACTGGAGACTCTGAGACTGCTCCACCTTGTCATTACTCTCCCTCGGTAGATGCCTGTGCCTGAGATCTTTCAACAAATGTTGATGCATTACAACAGACATATGGTCACAGACAGATCCAAATACTAATCTAGTCAGTGGCGTACACGAGGATGGGGTTTAAACCCCCTCTCCCTGAACATTTGAACTTTTTTAAAAATTTGGAACATAAAACAATACAAAATCAATGTTGTTAATGTAATATTTTCCTTAATTTCTCACATTAAAAGTAACACTTGCAAGTGGAAATAATGAAAGCCTATTAATAATAACTTAAGCATTCCAATTACATGTATATTTGAATGCTGAAAATATAACAACAAATTCTTGTAAATGTTCAATGAAGATATATCTACTTTATAGATATTAAACAATAAACATGGGTACATGTCATTCTTGCTGAGACTATTTTCTAAGTAATCACAATAAGAGGATGCACCAACCCATTGTACAACCCGTCAGCAATACAATAATGACACAGCCTATAGGATTATCTGCCCTCTAAATTCAAAATAATTCCTCTGCTTATTACAGCATCATGTTCAAGTTCGGTAAACATTAAAGCTTATTGTAAAATGAACCTACCTCATATTAAAATAAAACAGGCACTTGTCATCAGTCTACTCCATTATGATATACAACTGATTGCAAAACACATTGTACGAGTAGCAAAATAGCCCAGCTGTCCAGTAGATGTGAAAATATCATGCACTGTGGATTTTATACTTTGAGACATGCTTTAATATTAACAAACCTATCCTATCATATACCCATTCCTCAGCTAGGGTGGAAAAAAGACTACCTGTTCCATTTTCTGAAATAAAATATTTTATGGCATGTCTCACTGATAATGACCAATCAGTTTGTGTTTTGCTTTCTTTGTAGAACATTGTCTTCACCAATTATTTTATTCTGTCATTTGGCATTGATCAATGTCTAAGCTATCACAAAATTCTATTATGCAACTCTTGCAAAAATTGTGAATATTTTGTTGTCATAAAGTAGACCAACCAAAAGACTGCTGTAGATGTGTTAGCTTTGTGTAACCAGAACATATTTTTATTGCTAGATATTTTAGTTGTGCTATCCATGTCAACATGTACAAATGAATTATCTTTTTCAATGTTACACCATCTAAAACCATATTTGCATAATTCCACTGGAAATACAAGGTTAGATGGATTAGCACTATTGAATATACATATGCTGCAGCTGCTACTGCTCCAAATTCAGAAGATGTGTTGAATGAACTAATAAAGAAAAGCTGCCTATTAGAACATTGCATTGTGATTCCAAATGCTTAGTGTCAAAAGTGTGTACCTGTACATAGTGTATATAGTATGCTGATTTCATTAAGTATTGGAACTTGTAAACAGATATACCATATTCGACACAATAATAGACTAAAAAGGAATGGAGCAATATTTTAAAAAAATCTTCACAGAATGTGAATTCATTATCATGCTGTCTTCATCATCCTAAGTGAGTTTCATACTTTCATTGTCCGCCTCCATAGCATAATGGTTAGTGTTATTAGCTGTCGTCCTTGGGGGCCTGGGTTCAATTTCCGGTACTGCCAGAAATTTAGGGATGGCAGGAGGGCTGGCATATGGTTGGAATGGTACATGCAGCTCACCTCCATTGGGGGTCTATCTGAAAAGAGCTACACCACCTCGGGATGAGGACACAATTTTACTTTTGTCCGGTTCCATGGCTAAATGGTAAGCTAGCTGGCCTTTGGTCACAGGAGTCCTGGGTTCGATTCCCAGTAGGGTCGGGAATTTTGACCAGAATTGGTCCCCTGGTACGGGGACTTGGTGTATGTGCCATCTTCATCATCATCATCATCATCTCATCCCTATCATGATGTGCAGGTCGCCTACGGGAGTCAAATCAAAAGACCTGCACCAGGCCTCTCCGGAGGCCACACGCCATTAAATTAAATACTTTTATTAATTAAAACAACTTATTATAATATATTCATTGATGTGTTTCAGACCTAATAATGCAACGTAGTAGTAGTAGTAGTGCAACCCCACTGTTGGCAGCCCTAAGATGGTTTTCTGTGGTTTCCCATTTCCACACCAGTCAAATGCTGGAGCTGTACTTTAATTAAAGCACAGTTGCTGCTTCCTTCCCACTCCTAACTATTTCCTATCCCATTGTCACTGTAGGATCTATCTGTATCAGTGTGAAAACTGAAATGTAAAAAAAAAAAAAAAAAAAGAAAGTAGTAATTATAGTAAAAATAATTAAAGTACTGGTTAACTGCATTTGCATTTACATTTGAATAAAAAATGAACCCATCCTTGACAAAATTCTGCATAGACAACTGCATTCAGTGGCATAGAATCGACAATGACTGGAGACTCTGAGACTACTGCAGCTTTCTAAGCCATGAGGACATTTCAGTACATAGGCTGGTTGCTCCTTCACTGAAATTAGGGGGTACAAACCAATGTTCTCAGAGCATACTCTTCAGTTTGTTGTTTGGTTTTGTTTCTGCTTCATTTGACTGCAGGCAGTATAGTTTAGAACATTCCTTTTGTATTGTAACTCCAAGATGCTCAGATGAGTAAGAATGGGTTGTTGGAGATTGGGAGACTTTATTCTGAAGGTTTACGTGAATTCAAACAATATATTCATAATTTCTTATTTTATATAGAAAATAATTATACATTACCTTTCTTAATCACAATAATAATACAATACAATACCAATCAATCCATTTACATGACTTTTGATGCAGTAGTACATAATTATAATGTATATATTCCCTTTTGTTTGCTTCATGTTAAACACATTGCTTACTCCATTTTCACTGATAAAATTTCATTTTATTTGAATCTGTATTCAGATAACTACTTCATGAACTATACCAAAATTATCTGAAATTATTCATGCTGAAGAGGGTGCTCTCATTATATGTCATTTCTTAAATAGCTGCAATGGACACAAGATTTGCAATTTTGACAAAGTAAATATCATAAATTAAATTTGTGATTCATGATTCTTGATTAAATAAGGTTATAAGATAGTTGAATGAAATATGGCAACTGAATTATTTCTAATACATTATAATTTTTAATTATTTTATATATATACTTTAAAGCCATTCCATAACAATAAATTTGAATTAAAATTTATCTTGTTGACCCAATATTTTATTTTCATTATTAGTTGTTAATGATTTATCATAGAACTAACCAAATCACCTCCATTATATGTTTATTCACACGAACTGAGTCATTGCCTTCAAGATCTAAAAGCTTATGTGCTTGCCACATGTACAAGTTAAAAACAAGTATAGAGATTAGGCCTACACATTTTTTCATTTGTTGACATATTCCATGTAGATGTACATGGCATACCACCATCTTTGTTGAGTCAAAATGTTTAAACTATCACTTTTCAGATAAGATGAGGTCAAATGACAAGCATGCAAGCTCCACCAAACCCATCTCACTTTTCCCTATCTATTGAGTACAATTTGTATAGTTCCATCTTTTATTCAGGAATTGGTCTTTTCATAAGGAAAGTACACTGCGGTGAATCCAATTAAAAGCTGGGAATTTTTGAAAATATTTCATTCAGTGCAATTATTGGTCGGTTTCACCTCACAAGGTGAAATGAATCCAATCGGTAACTTACTTTGCATATAAGAGCAGAATGTCATAACATGTCAATTCTTGCCTCAATACAGTATTATTCATTCAGTAACATTTTAAAAATATACTGACTTTTTTCAACATCACAGTTGGTGAACACCTAAAACCCCTTATCAGTAGGTAGAAATATATAACAATAATCATACCACATCCGTATTTGTGTAATTGCACCAGAAATCCAAGGTTAGAATTGGGACTCCTCAACATACACATGAATTAAACTCCAAATTCAGAAGATGTGAATCCAATCACTATTTTGAGTTTTAAAAAATATATTAAGTATTTATAACACTGTATCCAATGTTAGTAGTCTTAATTTGTCAAAATAGTACAATACTCTTTATTCTAACAGTGGTGCTATACAAACAAATCCAAATTACATGAGTTCCAAGTGGTAAAAAATATATATACTGCCAACTTTAAAGATGATTTACTCAGTACCATAATCATTTATGGCATTAAATACATATATTTACCACAGTTTTTACCTCCACATTATCTAACTGTGATGTAGAAGAGCATGAAGTATATGAAAATGAAAATAAAAGAACATAAAAGGAGGGAGGAAAAACAGTGCATAATTAAAAATAAATTATTTCATGATCATAAAATTTCCTACAAGAGAGGACTGGATATTTTGTTGGAAGCATTGAAGATGCTACCGGTACTTATGAAATGACATTTTTGAGAAAAGAATTTGTTGCTAGTAATGTTTACTTTGTCTATTTGGAAAATGAACATGCACTGGAGACAGAAAAAGCACAATTTGTTCAAAATGTTGTACTAGGATATCAATTTTCCAGATAATCCCAGAACTTTCTTATAAACTCTCATGAAAGGATTCACCCTGCAAAACTGCAATATTGTAATTAGAATGGATAGTGTTAAAATGGTGTTAACTATGGATATACAAATGAAGGGCAGTATTTAAGATGTTTGAGAGTAAAAATATCATAACTTAACAATTCTGCTACAGAGGTAGCCTACTTGTCAGTGACAGAAGTTATCTGACTGATGTCCTTACTTCACAAGCGCAGCACACATGAGAAACATCTGCTGATACCGTGCGCTATAACTTACCATTATTGTAGATCAGTTTGTCTAGAACTCAAAACAGTGGTCAGCTACAGGACTGTTGTTATGGTGCTGTGCCAACAATTCCTATTATTGTAAAATACATAAATGGTTGGATTCACACCATTGATTGGAATCATCTCATTTTAGAGTACTGTTTGTGAAACATATTGTTAGGCAGGAAAAATGGCTTACTCAGACACAGTTTTAAAATCAAAATAATTTCTAGATAACAACATGTGCAATGACAGTGTTCATTACCTCATTGTAAAGAAGAAAAATCCTTGAATCTAGCAACAAGAATCTGACTTCTGTATGACATCATTGTGTGATGCAATAGTGCCGCCATCAAGTACTAAAATCACCCTGTGGCACAGTTAACAATTTGTGTAGCTCTGAGCTGAGTAGCTGTGTAGTATGTCATGTGAGGTGTCATTATTTGATTGGTATCATATCAGTGAGTTCTGCTATTAGATGGTCAAAGAAAATCAAACTCAGAACATTTGAGAAAACTGAGGTGCAAAGAATTGCAAAAGAAGTAATTCTTTCACAAAATATTGTGACATATGGACAATAAATACCTTCAAAATGATCCAAAACGTATTTGAGAGTTCCAAAAAGTCCAAAACATCAATGCAAGTATCAAAAAGCTTATCAGGAACATGTCAAAGTTAAGCATGCTGAGCATCATGAGACGAGTTCCAAGCTACTGGAACTCGAGGTGAGTACATGTTCTGTACCAGAGGTAGAAAATGATCTGGTACTCTTGGATGTGGATACTGACCATCCTTGTCATGATGAAGGGACTATCATGTGCCTACTGAAGCTCCCTCAACTCTGCATGGTACAAATATAGATCCAAATTTCACCCATAATGTTGACATCGATTTCTTTTCATATTCTCATATAACAGACCCATTGTATATTGACTGACTGAAGGGTGTGTAAACCAAGCAAGTGGCTGTGTGGTTTTGGTCATGTAGCTATCAGCTTGCATTCGGGAGATAGTGGGGTCGAACCCCACTGTTGGGAGCCCCGAAGATGGTTTTCCTTGGTTTCCCATTTTCACACCAGGCAATCTTAATTAAAGCCACGGTCGCTTTCTTCCCACTCCTAACCCTTTTCTATCTCATCATCACCATAAGACCTATCTGTGTTGGTGCGATGTAAAGCAAATTGTAAAAAGATAAATTAAAATGTGTAAACCTGTTTAAGATTAAGAAGTAAAACATCAGCAATAAAATTTCAAACCCAGATATTTTATTTTGACAATTCCTATCTACTAACCCTGGAGATTCTGCAGCAGCAGCTCTACAACCAGGATGCCATCAGTGAAAACCAGGTTGAGTGGCTCAGCTGGTTAAGGTGCTGTCTTTCTGAGCTCAAGTTGGCAGATTTGAACCTAGCTCAGTCCGGTGGTATTTGTAGGTGCTCAAATACATCGGCCCTGTGTTGGTAGATTAACTAGCACATAAAAGAATTCCTATGGGATAAAAATTCCAGCATCTTGGCATCCCCAAAAGCTGTTAAAGTAGTTAGCGAGACATAAACAAATGTTATTATTATTATCATTATCATCAATGCAGTACATCAATGAGAAGAAGAAGAAGAAGAAGAAGAAGAAGAAGAAGAAGAAGAAGAGGAAGATATTTAGTACACGGTATGTAATGTATGTTGAATTTTGCGGCTGTGACCCTAACACAACCCTGTTCAAATGTTACCATCATTTATAGACACCTCAATTCAATTTTGAATATGATGTGTATTGTACCGATGACCTAACAATCATCATATGTATTTCTCAACTGTACAAGATCTTATTAACTTCTCTTTTAAAAAACAGTTTAGTCAGGTGGAACTTCTCACACTAAGGAAGTAAAAATACAAAGAGAGGCAGCCCAAAGTTCATCCTACTCAAATTCAAATAAGCAAGAATTATTGTGAATATGTTTCTCTCAGTTTGATTACAATCATCATCATCATCATCATCATTTTACAGTTCCAGTTTTCCAGGTACTGTTGGCGAGCCTCTTCCATTCTGTCTTCTTGAGATACATTCTGTTATTAATGATGTCTTCCAGTGTGTCCTTCTCTGATATGCAATGTCCATCTTTACGATGTCCATCCAATGAGTTCTTGGTCTTCTCACCTTCCGTTTCCCTGCCACATGTCTCTCCAAGTTAACATAAGCTGTCCTTATTAGCTCCATTCTCATTACATGCCCAAACCATCTCAGTCTGGACATGCTGATCTGATCTAACAATGATGTAACAATCCCAGCTTCCTTCCTAACCACATCATTCCTTAACTTGTCCAGTTTAGTTTTTTTGAATTGTGAACCTAAGGAACTTCATCTCAGATGCCTGCAACCTTGATGGGTCTTTCTTAGTGAGGGTGCAGGTTTCAATACCATAGGTTAAGATTGGTATGAAGTACTGATTGAACATCACCAGCTTTGATTTTGTTGGTACTTTGGGATCCCAGAGGAGAGTTTGTACTTGCCGGTAAAAGTGAGAGCTCTTCTGCACTCTGTTTGCCACCTCCTTTGTGGCTAGTGTATCTCGAGATATTACACTGCCGAGGTATGTAAAGTTTTCCACACTTTCTATGGGATGGTTTCCTAGCATGATGTTTGCTGGTTGTCCCTCTTTGTTTATTGCCATCACTACTGTTTTGAGTTTGCTTATCTTGAGGTTGAACTCCTGGAACTTAACCTTCCATTTATGAGTCCCGACTGTATTTGTTCCACAGTTTCTCCCCAGATCATAACATCATCAATGAAAGCCATTGCATTTAGTTCACCAGAGGATTTTTTAATGTTCTTCAATATGTCATCTTTGATGGTGATAAACAATAATGGGGATAGTGCACTGCCTTGCTGGACTCCACTTTCAGTCTTGAACCAGGATGAACCTCCGTCACCCAATCGCACACAGCTGGTACAGTTCTCATACAGCATCTGAACTTCCCTCGCCAGTCCTTCTGGCACATTCCTTTTTCTCAGGCATTCCCATATCTTCTTTCTTGCAATGCTGTTCATATGCCTTCTCAATCTCAAGGAAAACGATGAACAGATCTTTGCCTTTTTCCCAATTTTTTTCCATTAACATATGGACACTGAAGATTAGGTCTGTTGTGGACCTGTTAGGCCTGAAGCAATACTGTTCCTCTTGAAATTGTGGCTCTATGATGATTCGCAATCTGCTCTCTAAGATTTTCCCAAGAATCTTAAGCCCATGAGAAAGGAGTGTTATTCCCCAATAGTTGGAGCATTTTCAGCGATTTCCTTTCTTAAACAGGGGGATAATGACACTCTTGCTCCAAACAGTAGGTATTTTGTCATCTTTCCAAAATGCATTGAGCACTCTGTGTAGCCACTGTAAACTCTGGACTTCTGTTGCTTTAATCATGCCCGTGCTGACTTCATCAATTTCCCTTGCGGCATCTCATACATTATTTTGGAATTCTGGCTGTAACTTACTAATATTTTCAGATAACACAGCCAAAATAGCAAATAATGAAGAACCCTGTTTCTATTGATGGACAGTAACCATTAAAAGATACATATATCCTTCGAAAAAAGGACTCTATCCATTTTAGGTTTTCTCTCAGTCAGAACATAGGTTAAAGTCAAGTCAAGTCTTGCATTGGGATATACTTCTTTTAATGAATGTAAGTTAAATAAAGTATGAGTAAATCAGTAATTACTGAATGGACCATTAAAGAGAATGCACCAAAAGGCAGCATTATCTATAGATTGTAGTTAGGATAAATCAGTTGTCATACCTGCAGAGGGCAATGCAAAGTCCTTTAGATCTTGTAGGCAGAAAAAGTCAACATGTTTCATATTTTCAATTCCTTCTTGTGTAGAATCCTATTTATATAAGCCTTTTAGGCTTCATTTCTCTTTAAACATTTTCTGAACAACGTGCATTTTAGCTTAAATAACCCCACATCAACCAAGTCAGAACATCTTTGAGTTCTTCAATTTAATAGTAAAGAGACATTCTAAGCCTATCAAAATAACATTGTTTCTTTTCTACCTAAGAGGAAGATTTCTCATTCTCTGCAGTACATAAAATATTTTAAATTTTTTTTTGTTTTCTTTCTAAGGGAAGGATTTCCCATTCTCTGCAGTACATAAAATATTTTTTGATAAACGGCTAATTTAAATAATGTTTAAGGAATAAAACAAAGACTATGAAGAAAAGTTAAGAAATAATTTGACTATTTAAACTAGTTTATTTAACAGAACTTTACTATTCAGTTGCCATTTCCCTTTTTTTTTGTTGCTTTTTAGTTATTGAAAATGAAACAAAGCTGAAACAGTAAATAATTCACACAATTAATTATAAGAAAGAGTTCTCAGTAATTTTAGTAGGTTATATTTACCGTCACCGGTTATATAAACTGTCTCAGTGCAAAAGGAAATTTTCTGAAACTACTTTAACTAAGTTACATCAGACAAATATCAGTAATTTTTAATAAAGAAATTATACAACACCCATTTAAAAGAGCTGTTCAAATCTTCAATAACCACATTTCAAAGAATTTTTATCATAACTGTTTGAATACAAAACACCCTCAATTCAGACTAATCCTAGTATTCCTCTACAGATAAATTTACTGTTGGAGAGCTTTATTTAGATATTTTTTGATGCAGCCATTATCAAATGAACTACAGTCATTCCTACAGCTGCTCTGTCAATGAAAGTCCATTCTCCAATTCTTTTTCAGATAGTTAACTCTAATTATGAAAATCCCTAATATACTGTACATTATTCAAAATTCATGTAACCGAATACGTAAAATTCTCCTATGGCAAACTATTAATATATTTGGAATGTAAAAATGTTTAAAAGGAAAATTTCTGCATGACTTCATGATTAAACATCATAAAACATTCGTAACTGTGGTTTTCCAGTGCCTAATTTCAACTTAGCTATTTTAGATTGATAAGTAGATAAAGGAACTTACGAAGTTAGGTAGTAAAAGTAGAAGGGATAATTTATCAGTCCAGAATTGTCTGGCTCTGTAGTTGACTGGTTAGCATCTTGGTCTTCAGAGCTTGGGAGACCAGGTTCTATTCCTGGGTGGGTCACTGGATTTTATTTCTGAGTGATTAATTCCCTTGGCCAGGGGGGACTTCGTGTTTGTGCTGTCCCCAATTTCTCTACAACTCGCACACCACTCAGAATACTACCACCCATCACAGTAACATGCAGTTTTACCAGGTGAGTTGGCTGTGTGGTTAGGAGCGCGCAGCTGTGAGCTTGCATCCGGGAGATAGTGGGTTTGAATCCTACTGTTGGCAGCCCTGAAGATGGTTTTCCGTGGTTTCCCGTTTTCACACCAGGCAAATGCTGGGGCTGTACCTTAATTAAGGCCATGGCTGCTTCCTTCCAATTCCTAGCCCTTTCCTATCCCATAGTCACCATGAGACCTATTTGTGTCGGTGCGACGTAGAGCTACTAGTAAAAAATACCATGCAGTTTTCAATTCATGGTGGATGTCACCAAACCTTATCCCACAATTTGCCTTACAAGGGCTGCACCATACTAAAAATAGCCACATAAAATTATAGGCCAGAACTTCATAAGAACTGCAGCTACCAAATTACTTGGATATTTATCAGAGATGCTTGGACATGAAAGTGATTTAAAGAAGTATTCAAGCAGGAGATGGACGAAGAACTTCTACACAGAAATGGGCAACACAAATCTGCTATTGGGGTAACTTTATCCTAGAAGTCCATTCCCAAATGTGTGTCCTGCAAATGACTGTAGAAGTACATAATCCAGTACTATGGAACCTATGGATCAACAGTAATTCATTCCAAAATATAAAACTTCATCATCTTAAAGGTATTTCTATTTATGAACTGTGAATTCATTTACATTTGTTGAGCACATTGAAATTATTTGCATTTTAAAAATATAGTATATCTTCATTACCTCTTTTGAAGTGCATTATTATCGTCATCATCTTCCAACTTCAGTTTCTCGAGTGTGGTGTTCAAGCACTCACCATTTCCTCCTGTCTTCACACATCTTTTCCTGGACATCTTTCCGTCTGAGATCTCTTTCCTTCATATCTGATTTTACTACTTTTATCCAGCATTTCCTTGGCCTTCGCCCTGGTCTTTCTCCTTGGACAGTAAGGTCAAAGTATTTTCGGGCAGGTCTTTCACTGTTCAGTCTCATAATGTGTCCATACCACTGAAGTCTGCACTTCTTTATTACAGTGGTAATAGGGACCTCAGTGCCAACTATCTTCCTATTTACTTCATTCCTGATTGTTTCCTTTTGAGTAGTTTGATTCTCAGTTTGGAGGAATCTCATTTCTGTTGCCTGAATTCTGCTATAGTCACTGTTTAGTACAGCACATGCCTCTAAACCATATGTAAGAATTGGTATATTGTAGGTGCACTCTATTATACCATATATCGGGACCGATGACATAAATGTTAGGCTCCTTTAAACAACAACTGTGTGCTGTGCTCTCAGTTACATTCTAATCTGGTAAGTGGAATCTGTTCTCCTATGATTTTTTTCCAGTAGTATGATAACTAACATAGACCTGCTATACTGACACATGTTGATTCTCCAATCAGACTCATTAATTCAACTCATTCCTGGTTGCCAGCGTTTCACCCCCGTGTGCTAGGCTGGGCTTGTCAATTGGTACCTAGCACACCTACCAAGACGCATGGCTAGTGCATACTGTGGAGGCCACTGCCACTGTGGATTTTATCATTTCTGTTTTATATTCTTGAATATCATAGAATAAGTGAACACATTGTGTTGCTGTAAGTGCTGATCCTATACACTGTATGGAGTAGTACATCTTCATGTATTGATCATGAGTGATGTAATTTGAAAGAACACTTTGATCAATGTGGCCTGCCTGGTGGCCATGATCGTGTTGTTGTTGTTGTTGTTGTATCTTATGGCTAGCCCGGATTCCAATCAATCAGCTTTCTTGCGTTCCAGTATAATTGAGTGAGATTTCCTGAAGTTCTGGTTGTCACATCAAGTTTGTTGCAATGTTGTAGGTGTTCCTTATCCATTTTGCTTCCAGGGTCATGGCAAAGTGTGCATTTTTCAGATCTCAGGATGTTGATTCGTTTCAGACGAGCTGCAAAAACAGTCGTGGCCAGTGTTAAGTCTGAAAAAGGCTACAGCTTCTGTTCTTTGTTTTATTTTATACTGATCCCATTTTAGCATCAATGTCCTTCCATAATTTGATTTCTGCTGTTTTCTTTGCCATTTCTTCATGCCTGTTTTTAATAGTATTTTTCAGAATCCCTTTTACTGACATAAAATCAGTCTGACTGGCAGGTTGTTGTAGTGTGGTACCTTTTTTTAGAGTAATCTGTCTGCCTCTTCATTACCTGTTATTCCAACATGAGAAGGAATCCACTGAAATGAGATCTATATGTGGAGTCTTTAGAGGGTTTTTATCATACATAGAATTTCTTTCATTTCTTTATTTTGAGACATTATTTGACGAGACGGCTTGGATGGCTGCTTTTTAATCTGTAAGGATAACATATTTTTGATAATCATTGTTTCTGCCTAATAACTGTTGTAATGTATGGGAAATTGCTATTATCTCTGCATCAAAATTTGTTTTGTTTTGGCCTACTGGGAAGTGGAGTGAGAAGAGTGATGAATGTATTCCTAGCTTAGTTCTGTTTTTCTTGTCCTGTGAGCCATCTGTATATATTTTTAGCCATTGATTAGATGGATATCTTTCTTCTATTGTACAGAGGGCCAGTTGTTTTAGATCATATGGTGAACAGTCTTTCTTTCAGGCCTCTTCTAGCAAAGTAAGATCTGCAGTCACTTGCATGTATTCAATGGGGTTGACTGGCATACAGAGTGGTTCAAGTTTTATTTGCAGATTGCTCTTATTAATATATTCTTTGGTGAGTCTCAAAGGATCTTTTTGGGTTTTAAGATTGGAGCTAGTAACTGGTTTTTTGGCCCAGGTCATTTGAGGTAGTCTTTGTAAGTTGAGATATGTGTTGGCTGTTTGTTGTGTCATCTCATCTTCTATTGGTAAGTTGTGGGTATACAACTGTAAGGCAGTTATAGGCATGGTTTTTATTGCACCTATTATGATTCATAGGGCATTATTCTGACACCTCTCAAGGCGATCAATGTTTGATTGGGGTGCTGCAGTAAGTACTTCACTGCCATATTTTATAATAAGTTTGATGTAAGTGTTATAGGTTCTGTTGAGTGTGTCTTGAGTGCTCGCCCAAGTAGTTCCTGCTAGTCTCTTCAGCAATTTCATCTATTTGTTTACTTTCTCCTTCACATGGTATATGTGTTTGGTCCAGTTCAGCTTTTTGTCCATGATGATACCTTAAGGTATCAAGTCTCAGAGTCTGCCACCATGGTTTACCAGTTCAAGTCCCAGTGGTGGAAAAAAAGGGGGGAAAGATCACCATCAGAATGTTGGCTAGCATGATAATCATTAGATTGCATGCCAAGAGCCTGTGTTCAATTCCAAACCTCTCTGCAGTGTTCACATTGAGCAAGGGCTTTTAATGCTGTTGATGGTAATTTGTCCTTTGTATGGGGATGTTAAGCCTTGAGCAGACCCTTGGTTTTATCATCATCATATACGACACAACACATAACATGCACTCATATACTGGAGACAGAAACACACACACTCATGTAATAATCTTCACTTCTGAGGCAAAGAATAACTAACTCATTTACCAAAGATAGAAAAATAAAAATAAATTGCCAACTCCCCATCATCACAGCCAATGGACTCATACGCAACCGTCTGGGCATTAGAACACACACACAAACACTTTCATCACTGCTATCACATTTCAACCTTCCATTCCAGTGTCCAGTAAGGAATTATGAAGTGGTTCTTTCCTTTGTGGATTCCCACATTTCAGTTCTAGAGATACTAGTATAATAGTACTATTTTAACATTCCTTCAACTAATAATAGTCTCATGAGATATCAGAGTGGTGATTTTTTTCCTGAAAAACATTCTTTATGAGCCACTAAATCTACCAGCATGGGTACCCATCATTCAAGGATGCTTAGTTACTGTGTTGGAACTCGATCCTCTGAACTTTGAGCATGAGATAGAAGCATATAATCAACTAGGCTGCATAACAATTCTTAATTCTAGAGACATTATGCAAGAAAAAAGCTATATTTTTCATGCTATAGAAAACAATTAATATCAGCAGCTATTTACAAAAATTCTATTTTGACTTTAGGTGATGAAGTAAGTGGGAATATTCTACTTCTTCAACTACTTGACAAAACAGTCCTTACAAAGCAGAATTTGAACATTATATTGAGGAATCCTGGTGTCGAATTAGCATAACAGTAATGATACAATGGAAGCACAATATTTCTAAATCTGAATATAGGATAATCCTATCTTACAGCTAATGAAATAAGGTGTTGACCTAACGTAAATTAATTGTACCAGTATAATGTCTTAAAATTAGAAATATCAAGATTAAAAGATAAGAATGGACTTTCATTGGTTCTGATCCTTTTCTCTTATCCTTCATAAGAATGCCACAAATTAAAAGAAATAATTCCACTGGTGCAGAAAAAATTTAAGGAGAAGTAAGAAAGTAATAAAATTTGAGAAGGAGTAAAGAACTAATTAAGAATATTGAAGGGATGCATCCAAATAATTTTTAGATAAAATTTGGTACTAATATTTGATAATCTGTCTGATTTAAAATATAATAGCTATCAGCTCTTGACTAGATAATTCTCAAAGACATCAGAGAGAAATCATAACATTTCCTAAGTAAGTTCTACATATTCTTCTCAAAGTTTAGGATAGTAGCAAAGCCTGGGAAGTTCCAAAGAAAGAAATTCAGTCAATATTTGAAAACATTTTTAGACTTCAGATTTACCTTGCTTCATCATTGTTTGCATGCAGTACTTGCAAATAAAAATGTTTTTAATTGTGAAGCTACTTTTTGATACTGGAGGTATGTAATTCTCAAACTTCATTAAGTGATTCCTAGTTTATTTAAATTTTTTGTTTAATCCTGGTTAGTTTCAGGAAGAGTTACAGAAAGAAGTGAAAAAACAATTGTAAAGAGATACCCTTTAAATATACAGGGTTATTCACCTAAGATGTTACACGGAAATAACGTCTAAACTATTAAAGATATTGGTATTCTGACTTAAAAGTTCAACTGTGTACAAGTTCAAATATGTAAGTATTTTCAAAATCAGACAGTTACTTTTTGAGATATCAATAAGCACAATATGCACAATTTTGCATGCCTCATCAGATGGCGTGCAGTCGAGCAAGGGCATATTGATGTGTAAGCAGTTTCCTGGGTGTGATTTCAGCCACAGAATGGATACCAGGCATGTAAGCATATAGTACACATGTGATGGGTTTGTAAAGTGGTGATTGATTGATTGAACTCATGACAGGACAGGGACGGTTGATGTTTTTATAAGGAATAAAATAAATACTTCAGTACCTTTGTAATAGGCCATGACCGATATCCTTCCAAATCCTTCCCATTCTCATTCATGGGGAAAAACACCAAATTGAGTGCAACCTGTTCCACATGAATTTCAAAACAAAAAAACCTGTTGCGTGTTCGCTAGTCATAAAATAACGTTGCACACCCAGTGTATGTGACGGTACATCACATTATGTGTACGATAGTTTACACTATATGCTTAGTATCCATTCTGTGGCTGGAATCAATGCCAGGAAACAACTTGCATGCCAATACATCCTTGGCCGATCGCACGCTGTCTGATGCAGCATGCAAAAGCCCAAATATGGTTTTTACTGATATCTCAAAAAGTAACTGTCCGATTTTGAAAATACTTACATTTTTGAACTTGTACACAGTTGAACTTTTAGGCCAGCTGTATTTGTGCTGTTCCATTAAAAAATATGGAGTTAGTATCAATATCTTGGTTATTAATCACCCCATGAGGATAAATAGCACATTATTTTACAAGCCCCTGGGTATTATTTATGAATATGAAAACAGAATACCAATATCTTTAATGTTTAGACATTATTTCCATGTAACATCTTCGGTGAATAACCCTGTATAATGCACTGGTTGTTATAAAGCTAGACTGCCATTAATATTTTCAGCTTTCAGGCACAACATAATATATATATTTTTTAAATACTATTTGTTCTATAAAATAACGTTGCATACCCAGTGTATGTGACGGTACATCACATTATGTGTACGATAGTTTACACTACATGCCTAGTATCCATGAAGTAGTGCCCCTACTTGCACCATGTGATATGAACATGTGTGTAATTGGAATGGAGGAAGTGTAGAGTGTTGAATGTGAGGAAAGGAACATTAAGGACGACACAAACACCCAGTCCCCAGGCCAGGGATATTCATCATTTACAATTAAAAACCTCTGACCCAGCCGGAAATCGAACCCAGGGCTGCTGGGTGACAAGCAGACACGTTGCCCCCTACACCGCAGGGCTGGACCAACATAATGCTAGTATGCATAAAACAAGAATTTTTTAAAATCATTGATCCCCCTGTTCGGTTTGAAATTTTGAATAAGAAACCCAATGAAGTGGATAAAAACCATATTACCATATTTATAATGTAAAGAAAATCACAGTTACTGGTCTCTTCTTAGTGTCCAGAGGTACAATTCCACTTTCTTTTGTTGACTGGAGGAGAAGATACAAATTGGAAAAGAACCTATGAGACTAAGGTGTGATTACAAGAAGAAAGTGGAGAAAAAGCTGTAGCAATGAGAAAGGTCCTTGAAGAAGGAGGATTTAAGATTAGCAGAGGGAAGACTGAATACAAGTGGTTTGGAGAAGATGGATATTGAAATGTTAAGGATTCTAGAGAATAGATTATTACTAGGAAATAGTTAAAATATATTGGCTCATGCATCATGGAGAATGAAGGATTGGACAGAGAAATCAGTCACAAGATTCAGGCTGGATGGAGAAATTGGAAGAAGATGACAGGTGTGCTAGGTGACTGCAGGATTGGCAAAAGGATGAAGGGAATGGTATTCAAATCAGTTGTGAAGCCAGCTGTGATAAACGGTAGTGAAACATGGACAGTAAAGGAAGTCCATGCGAAAAAGCTAAATGTGGCAGAAATGAGGATGTTGAGGTGGATGATGGTAAAGACATGCATAGACAGGTTACAAAATGAGATGATACAAGAGATGTGTGAAGATGTGGAAGTATGAGGGAAGATACACAAGAAAAGACTGCTATGGTTTGGGCATATTATGAAATGAGAGGAAGATATGAGGGAAGAAGGGTAAGCAGCTTTCAGGTAGTAGGAAGCCTGGTCTCGAAAGCCTAGAATAACGGCCGAGAGGATGCGTCGTGCTGACCACACGGCCCCTCATAATCTGCAGGCCTTCGGGCTGAGCAGCAGTCGCTGGGCAGGCTAAAGCCCTTTCAAGGGCGTTAAGTGGTTTGGTTTGGTTAGGTAGTGGGAAGACAAAGAAGAGATGGAAGGACTGTGTGGAAGAGGACATGACAGAGTAGACACTACACTAGGAGGACACACTTGATGGGAAGAGGAAAGTTAGGAAAAGTTACACCTAATTAAGAACAGGGAAAATAAGAAGACTATTATAAAGCACTCTGTTGTTATCCTTAGACATCACCTTTATAGCATAAGAGCTTAGTTATATTTGAAGCCATGTTTTAGGAAATGAAACTAAAATGTGTTATTTTTTGTCTTATTGGCAATCTCAGTTTGAGCCCAATTAGTAAATAATACATTTTTATTGAAACAACAGAAAAATATGGCTCTTTGAAGATTACACATGATATAGTTTAGAGTGGTATTCATGCACTAAATGTTGTGTGTAATAACTGTAATAAGGAACAAGAACATAGAGGTAAGAGATATTCTTTGTTAAATGGTGTTTAAATAAGGAAAATTTTGTCCAAAATTCACCTATTCTGTCAAATGAGTACACTGTAACATCAGAACACTGTAGCATGCTTACTTGTGTCTTACAGTTCTGGAACAGGTTTTAGATTCTCATCACAACACTTGTTTGTACGATGTATCCAAGAAGTTTAGTAGACTGGCTCTGAAAATCCTAACTGTGCCAGCCTCCTTGATTTCATCTTTCCTATTTGACCCCCCTCGGTCAACTCTCATTCTATTCCGACCCCACAGGTATTAGATTTGCAATACCAAGAAAGTCTTCCCACCCTTCAAGGCCTTTTCCTTTCCTTTATTGATACTTTCATTCTTCGAAGGTTTGGAACTCTTCTGTCTTTTCCTCTGATTAGTGTTAAGGTTGTTCAGTTATACTTCCTTTTGAAATGATAACCACCACCATCACCATTAGATTGGCTGTGATCAGATAGAATACATTTATTATCGTGCAGTCTATATACAGGCTATAGAAAATTTGTTCAACTTCATTTTAATAGGAGAATTGTATAATTGTAATACCTCTTATTATATTTCAAAATAAATGATTTAATTCTTATATTTATATTGGTGTTTTCACAACCCATTTTAATAGACATGATATTCTTGTGGTATGTTCCGAGCTGTCAGCGGAGAGATGGCGTGGAATGACATTAGTAGACGAATAGGTTTGAATGGCGTCTATAAAAGTAGGAAAGATCACAATATGAAGATAAAGTTGGAATTCAAGAGGACAAACTGGGGCAAATATTCATTTATAGGAAGGGGAGTTAGGGATTGGAATAACTTACCAAGGGAGATGTTCAATAAATTTCCAATTTCTTTGAAATCATTTCGGAAAAGGCTAGGAAAGCAACAGATAGGGAATCTGCCACCTGGGCGACTGCCCTAAATGCAGATCAGTATTGATTGATTCTTTAGAGATTTTGCCATGTCAAAAAATTAAACAGTAGGAATTCTTTATGTTTTGCAAAGACTTTGCTCAGCATCTACAGAAGAGAAACACGTCCACCCACAACTGCGACTTCTTTAACATGTCATGCAGACCATTTGCATTCATTGGCGAGTGCTGGTGAGAGGCTGGCACGCTGCTGCCTGAGCCATGGAGGCTTAGCAATACCATAATATTAAGCAATACAAATTTATTTTTCTAAAAGAAGAATTTATCCAAATTTGATTGCTATGTTTTAAGAAGGAAATTCCTGATAGTTATCTCTATAATATTTACTGAAAGAATAGCAACAAGTTGAAGCTAAGAAGTGGAATGCTCTCAAACCAATGCATCATCAAAAATTTTAAGCAGTATCTGTTTCTAATCTGTAAGCTCAATGTTACAGATGAAAATACGATTTTCATGTTTGTATATAACAATATTAGAAGATCTTCCACAACTACGGGTTATTTTCAGGGTGAAGGATATTGTATATTGATCCAGATCCTTGGTTGAATAGTCAACATAGTGGCCTTCAGTTCAGAAGGCTCTGTGTTCAATTCCCAGCTGGGCCAGGATTTTTATTTCGTAGGTTTAATTCCTCTGGTTTGGAAACTGGGTGCTTATGTTTGTCCTATTGTTAGTATACATCTTCACCTACACACAACATACCACACTACAAACCACCACCAACACGCAATAGTGATATAATCCACCACATTGGGTTGACATCAGGAAGGGCATCTGGCCGTAAAAATGAGCCAAATACACATGAAGCGCTGACCCCAAGAAATTGGAAGGGAGGCCAAGAGGAAGAAGGAGAACAGTGAATATTGATGTTTAGAATCAGAATGTCTGAAAATCTTAGAAATCTGACTTTTTTGGAAGTGGAAGGAACTGTTGCTTGACTCAATATTGTTTCGGTTTCTCCAAGTTCTTTTGCGGTTAAAACTTGTTTCATAAGTTGTCTTACTGCATGAAACTACAGGTATTTGTGTTGTGTGAATATTATGAGGAAAGTGTTGGGACAAACACAAACAGCCAGTCCCTGAGCCAGAAGAATTAATCAGACGCAATTAAAATCCCCAATCCAGGATCTTCTGAACCGAAGGTCTCAATGCTGACTATTCAATCAATGAGTTGGACAAAATTCTGAAACAATGAATACCCGAAATATACTGTCCCGGATGCATTTATTCAGAAAACCCAAAATCCTGGGGTAAATTATCCTGAAAAGTATATTTTGTTGAACTAATGAAAGTTATTTTAAGTTTTATTCATGTTATTAGTAAGCAATTCTTTGTTTACAATATGATATAAGTAATTAAAAATTTAGAATATTGCTGTATGTAAAATTGTACCCCAATATTCATAGGTACCGGTAATCTAATTATCGATCATCAGGTTTGTACGTTCATATTCCATGACCACAGATTTAATTCTGTTTTTCAGCCTCACCCACTTTGTTTTGGGCATTGAGGGCACATTTTGTCCCAGATGAAATTCCCTCAACATCACTTCCATGCCAGCTTGTTCTTTAATATCATCTTCTAGTGTTCCATAAAAATACTAGTGATGTTTCTCAACGATGACCTGAAGATGGTTATGAAAACCTTTCAAAATATTGTTTGTTCCATGTTGATCTTGGAAAGTCAATTTGTACTGATTCATAATACTGGGAGATAGCACACTGGCAATGCTGAACATTATCCATGAGCTGGAAGCCTAGAACCGGAACAAACACATCGCAGGTACCTTCTTGCCACAGCTGGAAATAAGCAGAAACATTATCAACTGGCAGAAAAGCTAATGACAACAACATGTGTTTTCTTTTTCATTGTCCGTTGTCAGTATTGTATGGTGCTTGCAGACTTTCCACCTGGATCCATCGGCAGACAGATTGCCTCAGATTAAAAAACATGACAGAGTAGCAGTAGCAAAGACTGCTTGTGCACTGTTTATTATACCAAACTCAACATCAGACATAATGCAAATGGGACCTGTAGGAGCAGATAATGTTTCTGCTTCCAAAGACACTTGTCGCACCACTGTTGTATAGTAATCTGTATTCTCACTTGGGAGAAGCGTGTAAACCAATGGCACTACAAGTGCTGTATGTCCTGCACCTATTGGTCTCTTGAACAGTTTCACGATGGTAAAGAACTGCAAAACTATAGGAGGGCACAGCTTAACCCATTAACTGGGGAGCACGCCAGAGAGAAACTCCACTCTGGTGGGTACGAATTTTCGTAACTTGAAAAAAACATTCAAATAAATTCAACAAACGATCCAAATTTTTAAATACTTGATAAATAATACTACATATATCTTAATTCTGATATAGAAATTGGTTTTCGCCTATTTGTTGATTTTTTTTTTTTAATTTTTGGAGCAAGAATGGCCTAAGTCTCGTACTTGCTTCTGAATATTACAGATATAAATTTCTTCTGGGAATATGTTAATTTTCATATTAATTGCAGGAAAATGATAAAACATGTGACTGGAAATACACTTTGTCATAAACTAATCTATAAATTTCTAAAATAAATACCACAGTTGATATAAAATATATTTCATGCAGCGTTTGCAGTCTCAATAATAATTTGAACGTAAGTACATGCAATTATAGCCTGGTTGTAATTGTCTTCTCATGATTATTACTTCTTTATCACAATAAATTTACACATCAGGACCGATTTCACTAATTATATTATTTACACTATTTACACAGTTTGCACCTCACGCACTGTTCTTTTACACTTCTTGTATGTGGCAGGCACAGAAACACGGAGCTGCACAGAGAGCGACACTGCAATTGCTCCACCTGTACTGTAGATGTTTTCACGTCTCTCCCTTTTCGCCAGACACACCACGCACCTCTTTACACCATGCTGCATTTTTCCCGATGTTGGGCTCACATCAGAAAATGCCTATCACTGAATCTTTCTGCGGGAGCAGCAGGAAGTGGTCTAAGTGAAAGGACAGGCTTACTTCAGAGGGGGATGATTTTGTGTACTTCTCGATTTTATCAATAAGGTGAATTCTGAACTGCAGGTGATTGAATTTTCCTCCATGTTGTCGGAAAATAATGCACGAATTGAATTCCATGAGGTCCAGAATATGCCAGAAAATTTTCTGGTAATATTTCTTGATCCATTTCCTTGCTGTGGAGTATGTAATGATGTACTGATCGGAAAGATTGACTCCCTCCCCCTTCCATAGAATCATTGTAGTCAATGCAAACTACAGGTTTCTTTTGTCCGACTCCATGGCTAAATGGTTAGCAAGCTGGCCTTTAGTCACAGCGTTCCCGGGTTCGATTCCTGGCAGGGCCTGGAATTTTAACCATTATTGGTTAATTTTGCTGGCAGGGGGGCTGGGTGTATGTATCGTCTTCATCATCATTTCATCCTCATCACGACGTGCAAGTTGCCTACGAGCGTCAAATTGAAAGACCTGCACCTGGCGAGCTGAACATATCCTCAGACACTCCCGGCACTAAAAGCCATACGCCGTTTCATTTTACATGTTTCTTTTTAGTTTCATCCTTTCCACTGATAAGGGCTTTTTCAGGTTTTTACTCATAAGTTCCTTAGGCAGATTTTCCAGTTTGTTCTTACTGTGCCCACTGCATCAGTATCGAGGTCATTTACCACGGCTGCTATAATAGTTGTCCTTTCCTATCAGGTATACCTGTTTCAGAAGATTACTTCCCTGAAAAAATCCAGACCCCATGGCCCAACAGCCACAAAGGGCCATGGCCTACCAAGCGACTGCTGCTCGTCCCGAAGGCCTGCAGATTGTGAGGTGTCATGTGGTCAGCACGTCGAGTCTTCTTGGCCATTATTCTTGGCTTTCTAGATTGGGGCCGCTATCTCACCATCGGATAGCTCCTCAATTGTAATCACGTAGACTGAGTGGACCTCGAACCAGTCCTCAGATCCAGGTAAAAATCTCTGACCTGGCCAGGAATCGAACCCAGGGCCTCCGGGTGAAAGGCATGCATGCTACCCATACACTGTTGGGCTGGCATGGTTACATCCCAGGGTGCATGCAATTCTCTTTGGCTTGGAACACTGTGATACATCAATGCCATGGACTTCATTGTTGAGTGTACCACAACATATTCCACACGTAGCCCGTTTTCCCTTCGCAAATTTTGTAAGATTCCATTCCAAACCGGGACCTTTTCTTTGGAAATGTAGACCTTCCAACAAAGGTGACCTTTCCACAGAAGAAGGCTTTCGTCTATGGATGTAACCCTCCTGAAACATTTTTACAAAATTATCGAAGACTGGCTTTACCTTGTATAGTTTTGGAGGCATCTGCCCATCGTATGCCTCATTGTCGGAAAAATGGAGATATTTCAATAGAAGAAAAAACCTCATAAAATATGGGCATGGCTGATAACTTCTTACCAGAAAAGTAATGCCCCATTGTAGGTTTATGGACAATCACTTGAAGAAGCAAAAGGCCAAATAAAAGTTTTATTTCTTCCCTATTTGTTGGAATTCAGTATTGTTCCCTATTCCTTCATTTCATTTTGTTCACCTGTGTTTTCCCATGAATTTTCTGCTAAGCATAAATATTAGTTTTCTCAGCAACTTAGGTCTACTGACAGATAGTTTCATGAACAAAGAGTTCGTAAATATCCTCTGGAGTCTTTACTTCCAAGAACGTTCCGTTTACTCCAGAAATGAATTTTGCTGGAAATCCACTCCTTTTCTATCCATTTTCTACCCATGTAATGGGCCCTGACATATCACTGCCATTTGAGTCTGCCTGTCTCCTACTATCGTCACTGTTGTCACTCGAAGTGCCAGTTTCAAACCCGTGACCGTTCGCTATGATAGCACCAGAATGTTGTCCTGTATCACTTATGCCTCCTTCTTCTCTAAGGAACAAATTATCTTCACTATCTTAATGGAAGTCACTGAAGTCATCGTCCTCGTCACCAAATTCCAACATGTCATGTACAAGGGAGCGCAAGCTGTCATCACATAATTCTTCAACCCGATGTCATGTAGAAGACAATATTATAACTGAAAAATACTCTCATGAAACACACAACAGAGGTACAACGCATGTATAAATTCAAATTTGCTCTTCACCGTAATTACTCTTTTTCACACTGATATACTATACAGTTTCCAGTCTCAAATCACTAAAGCATTCGAGTAAGCACATAGCAAGAACACAGCTGATTAGACTAGATCCTGTGTGAGACGAACACATAGCGCGCTTTTGCACAAAAGCGAATTTTGTTGAATGATATACAGCTCTGTCTGCTCTGTTTCTATCAAGTGGAAGTATTTACTAAAAATACCACTTGATGACAGGGGCATACAGTTAACGTGGACTAAATTTCATAACTCTGGCCAGGCTCAGAGTCGAGGAAAAAAATAAAACAGCAGCGTATGTTTGAAGTCGCTCTCCCCACTGGACTGGATATTTCCTCGAGCGACTTGAGTCGTGCTCCCCCAGTTAACAGGTTAAATGTACCATTGAGAAACAAGCAGGTACTTCTCATGAGTATTTCTGAATTGGTTTTTCTGCTAAAGACTATGACTCTATTTTCTTGTTCACCTCAGACAAACTATGAGTCATATCAAAGGGAACATTTGTCGTGGTGAATTTTCATGTAACGCTCTGGTTTTTCCTGTAGTTGCTGTAGGGATGCTGGATTTGGTGAAAGCTTTTGCCACCTCTGTCATGGCATAGTCTACCGCAAATTGTCACAGTCGGGTAGGAATGGTAGAACAGCTTCGGGTACAGCAGGTAGTTTGTTTCTTAATATGGTACAGAGCTCTATGTTTGGGTTATTAGAGGCTATCTCCATAATATTTACCTTAGTCTTCTCTGCTTCTGAAATTTCCCTATTTTGAAGGGGGTGTGAGTGGAATTATGAGGCTCAGTTTATGGTCCCTTCACTACTCTCAGATTTTCAACGTTCCTGATAGTAACGGCTTTGGCATTGGGTTGATGGGAGTGAAATTGAACACAGTGCCAATTGATTTTCTCGCCTAGACTAACTCTGCTCTTATGATAAATAAATCCCTTCAACAGCAATTTCAGACCCCTTCTCCCATAATCTACTATCACTGGTTCTTCCTTTTCTTAGTGATATAATAAAGATTACCTAGCAACAAGCGACAATTCAATCTATTCACTTTATTTCTTCAGTATTAGAGAATTAATTTTTTTTTGTCATTTGACATAACAGGATTTTTTACTTTCAGGATATTGGACTGTGGGATTATATAATTTGGGAATTCAATGGTTCAGGATTTTTGATTTTTGGGGATTGGTCTTCGAGATTTTAGATTCAGGTTTTAGATTAAGGATTTTGACCCAGTATCTGGACAAGAAACATGCATGCGAGTATCTATCAGTATCAGCAATCCATTTAATTTTTCATTTATTTCTGTCACCTTTATCTATGCCAGAGATACAGAAAAGTTCTCTTTCTTTTTTTTGTCTAACAAGAATAATGGCTGAGAGAATTTGTCACACTGACCACCTGTCACCATGTAATCTGCTGGCCTTTGAGCTAAGCAGTGGTTGCTTGGGAGAGCAAGGCCCGTCAGGGCTGTTAGTGCTAATGGATTTAAAAAAAAAAGTTTTATACAGTTAAAAAAAAAAAGAAACTGCATGTAAACTTCAAACTTGAAAGAATATCGGGTCCATTCTTTACTGTACCTGAGTAAAACCTGTCTAAAACAGATTATTTATAAATCAAAACCCTGCAAAAATGAATTTCTGGATAGAATGATGATATATGTACAGCAGGTAGTTTGTTTCTTAATATGGTAGAGAGCTCTATGTTTGGGCTGATGGGAGTGTAATGGAACACAGTGTCAATTGTTATTTCCATAATATTTACCTTGGTCTTCTCTGCTTCTGAAATTTCCCTATTCGGGCAGTGAGTGTGAGTGGAATTACGAGGCTCAGAAAACTGCTTAATAGAGAAACAAAATCCTTTTTTATATATATTTATGTAACAAATCAATGACATCCCGCAATTACAGGTTGCCACAATGGACAAAGTAAAGTGTATCAGGATACAGAATGTTTTATCATATAGAAATATAGTGGTAATATGGATTTCTTAAATTATGGAGATCTGAACAAATGAGATCTCAGGATGTGTACAGATCCATGTATGGTGGTGATAACTATTCTTCCAATGCTGTTCATAGGCAGGTCGAACTCCTTCCAGAATTCTATGAACAAGGCAGGTATTGTGCCACGAGCACCAACCATTAGGCCAATAATCTCTACTTCAATCAGCTGGTATTTATTTTTGTAGAATGGTATGGTGGGCACATAAATGTTCTGCTTTTCAAGGTAAACTTCAGTAGACTGACCGACATGGTGCTCGAATCAGATGGTCGGATCGATAATGAAACCTTTCTGTCAACTCGTCTTGTACTTCCTGTCATAGACAAACCATGGACTTCTTCATGTACACAGAAGTATTTACTGCAGAGTTCTTCTGCAATCAGTGATCTTATCTTGTGGTGACACGAGTTTTTCAGTACTTTGCCATAGGCGCAAGAACCCAGGATGTGAGCCAGTGTTCCTTTCTCTCTGCTGCATCTGTGACAGAGGTTTCCGTCCTGAGTTCTGCCCGGAATAGTTCGTACTGCAGAAACATTTGATGTCATCTCGATTGCCTTTCACCATTCGTTACAAGAAAGTCCTTGGTGATGCCTAATCCAATTGTTGGCCGGAGTGTACTGTTTATACAGCTCTACACTGATCCTCTTCTGAAGTAAAGAGCACCAAATTGCCATTTCATGACTTCTTAGTTCTTGGCAGATTTTTCTTGGATTTGGTAGGTCACTGCCTTTATTGCAGAATCAGTTAACATCTGTGATGTTCAAGGCCTGTAAACAATGCGTTGTTTCGGATGACAGACCATGCATCTTTAAAACGTAGCTATTGCTGGCTCGGTGAAGAGCGTTTGCATGCCCTTATTTGTTGCAGATGTATTTCCCAGGTTGCTTTGAAAAGTCTGAGGCCTTTGAATCTTAAATCAGAATACAGAGCACTATCAGGTGTATCTGTGGGTAACTGCAAAATATCCTTAAGGGAGCTCTTTTAACATTTTGTCGGCAGTTTTCAGGAAGCTAACTGGTACTTGTGTTATTTCAGCAGTCTGAAAAGCATATACAAGAGTAGGGCTGACTGCTTTGTTCAAAACAATGAACTTTTGATTTGCCTTTAACCAGTGGCGGCTGGTGGTATCTGAAGCTGGGTGTTGCACCAATATTTTCAGTGTCACATTTTTATAGCTTAACAGAATAATAAATGATAATAATAATTTCGTGTGGCTATTTCTAGCCGAGTGCAGCCCTTGTAAGGCAGACCCTCCGATGAGGGTGGGCGGCATCTGCCATGTGTAGGTAACTACGTGTTATTGTGGTGTAGGATAGTGTTATGTGGTGTGTGAGTTGCAGGGATGTTGGGGACAGCACAAACACCCAGCCCCCGGGCCACTGGAATTAACCAATGAAGGTTAAAATCCCCGACCCGGCCGGGAATCGAACCCGGGACCCTCTGAACCGAAGTCCAGTACACTGACCATTCAGCCAACGAGTTGGACAGGTTAACAGAAATAACAAGAAACTCTATTACCGTTATTATCGTTATAGTTAAGTAATGACCTACATTGCTACTAAAACTGTAATATACCTGGCAATCACAACCCAGGAAATAAGAGGCTAAGTACACACTGTAACTACAGTTACCGTACTCTTAATAATAATGTTATTGGCTTTACGTCCCACAAACGATTTTTTATGGTTTTTGGAGACTCCAAGGTTCCAGCATCTACTGACACGTGGCTGACGTATTTGAGCACCTTCAAATACCATCGGACTGAGCCAGGATCGAACCTGCCACGTTGGGGGTCAAAGGCCAGCGCCTCAATCGTCTGAGTCACTCAGCCTGGCACAGTTACTTTTGCCTCACTTGAACTGAAAATTTGCCGTCCTGTTTTTCATTGAAGCAAGATACGGGTAATATTGTGGGTGGTCTGGTATGGTGTGGATAAGAAATTACCCGGCAAGTTGGCCGTGCGGTGAGGGTCGTGTACCTGTGAGCTTGCATTCGGGATATAGTGGGTTCGAACACCACCGTCGGAAGCCCTGAAGATGGTTTTCCGCAGTTTCCAATTTCCACACCAGGCAAATGCTGTGGCTGTGCCTTAATAAAGCCACTGTCGCTTCATTCCATCTCCTAGCTCTTTCCTATCCCATCGTCACTCTAAGACCTATCTGCGTCGTTGCAACATAAATAAATTTGTAAATTTAAAAATGGAAATGTATTACCTTTGCGAGAGGAGAGAAAGCAGGAATGAAGTAATCTCCGCAGAGTGGCGCAATCTAACGGGGTCATTTGGAACTGTTTCTCAGTAGGGGACTTGCTAGTCTCGTGCAACTCCCTGAGACCGATACTGGCGAGCACGCTACCTCATGCAATGGAGGCTTAGGCTCGTTCCTGCTGAGGTACATTGCGCCGCGCTGTCCGCTAGGGAGTTGCCGTAGGAAAAGCAAACCCCCTGAGTTTGATTCGAAGCCAGCAGCGTTTGTTGGTCAGTTACAAAGCATTAGTACAGCGAACGACTGAAGACGGTTGATTTTAACATGTTTTCGAATACCTGTTACTTTTATTAAGCTAAAACATAAGAAGAAAAGACGACAAATGAAGTGCAAAATTATTGGGAGTTGTGCAACCCTGCAACAATACCACGCACCGCCCCTGCCTTTAACAAAGGCGAGGCTGTAAGCACATCTAACTTTTTGTGTAAGATTTTTAAAGAAGAGGTGATTGTTTCATTAAAAGTGACACCATGATATTGAATTTCTTCTCTTTCTTTAATAGTACTAATCTTAAAATTTTCGTGAATATCAAGCACTCCGTCTACAAGCTTCCCCTTCTCAATACATATGCCCACACATTTGTCGGCATTTATCTGTAAACTGATTTCCTCGAACAAAATGATAGCAATGCATGTCAACTCAAGAGCTGCTTCTTTATTTTTGCCAACAATGACTGTGTCATCAGCAAAACCCATAATACTAAGTGAGGGCAATTCTGTAGAATAACCATAAGACCTATCTGTGTCGGTGCGACATAAAGCAACTAGGAAAAAAAAAAAAAAAAAAAAATCTGCAGAAACTGATTTGCCATGATTTTGTAGTAGGTTTTCTTCTGTAATCTCATCAAAAATGAAATCTGTGGTAATAATGGTGATCCCTGCATAAGCCCTCTTAACAAGTGAATTGGCTTCATTTTACCCTTAGTATTCTCAGTCTGTGTTGATTGATGATCAGTTCCTTCAGTTTAGATGGAAGTGGCTCAGCAGCTAGTGTTAGATTTAGGTGCTGATATCCGATGTTGTCAAAGGCTTTTGATATGTCTAAAAAAGTCACAGTAACATCTTGCTTATCTGTCTTTGCTCTCTTGAGTAGTACTCTGAGAATGGAAGTATTTATAAGGCATCCTGGTTGGTCATCAAAGCCTCTCTGGTGTTCACTGAAAGTTACAAAGGAGTTGGTGTTTGCTGAAAGTTACAAAGGAGCACAAATGCTGATCTAATACCCTTTCAATAACACATCTGTCCACCTCCATAGCGTAACAGTTAGTGTTGTTAGCTGCCGTCCTCAGGGCAGTACCGGGTTCTATTCCCGGCACTGCCAGAAATTTAAGAATGCAGGAGGACTAGTATGTCATTGAAATGGTACATGCAGCTCACCTCCATTGGGGGTGTGTCTGAAAAGAGCTGCATCACCTCGGGATGAGGACACGAGTTTACTTTACTTACTAATAACATGTCTAATTACTGAACAGATTGTTACCGGTCTCCAGTTTGACAGATATTCAACTTTTCCTTTCTTATGTATCAACACGGTTCTAGCTCGTTTTAGATACTGGGGTATTTTGCCTGTTGAAAGCATTTGAGTTGCAATGTTTGCTATGATTTTGCATACTGTATCGTCCCTGATGACTCGTACTAGGACACGGTCAGAACCAGGAGAGGTATCTACTGCAATTCAACGTGTTGCGACGGAAATTTCTTGTTTTGTGATTCTGGGACTGTATGTTTCATCTAGCTCTACACAGGCTTTGTCACCGATTTTGGAGTAGTAATCATGCGTTATATTGGAATTTTCAATGGAAAATAAATTGGAGTAAGTAGCAAATATTTTGGAAATGTCAACGTTGCAAGATTCAGATTTTGGATTCAGTATCCGACACATGGCTTTCCTTCGCTGATTGTAGAACTGAAACTGAGTTAGCTGATGGTCATATTTACATATTCTTTCATGGCATTCTCTCTTGGTCGCACGTTGTGGATTCGAGGACTTGCTATATGCCCGAGATGTTGTTTTCTCCTGGCTTCATAATATTTTGTAGCAGGGTGTTTTGGACCAGGTAAGAGATGGATAGAGTTACTGAGAAATTCCGACAACTCCCACATGAGTGTGTCGAACTCAGAATCATTTTCACTGGAGAACTGAGTGAATTTTTTCTTCCATTCCTTTAATTCTGACTAGAAAGTAGTCTTCTCTTGAAAAGGAAATTGATGCTCAATGAAAATAATATTATCTTCTGACTGAATTATGCGTTGACTGAAGTTAGTTAACAAGGTAGATCGATGTATTTGTCGATGAGAGTGACTAATGTGAATGTTTACACTTCTTTCTCCTTGAAAATATCCACCACAGTGAGGGCATTGTGCTCTTCGTGTATCGGAATTATCTTATTATAAGTAACTAATTATCTTCCAGCCTGTTCACAGTCTGCTCGTTTTGTTCATCCTGTAATCTTCACTTTCTGTCTCAGAGTGTGAATATTTATATTATGTTCTAAAATGTCTCCCTAACAAAGACAATATTCCCATGGAGCCTGTGGATGTAGTAAGTCTTTCCGTCGGGGCAAAGTACTTATTCTCTTTCTGGCTTAACCTATTTTTATGCTTCTTCCCCACATGGACAAGCAAGCCTTTCTGTAAAAAGGTTTTATCACAGTGAAGGCATTTATTTCTTGTCTCTAAATTGGTCTCCATTCTGAATGAGGACAGTGGTTAAGAGGAGTACAAAAGTTTAATGATATGACAATTCATGGCAGAGTATCATAGCAACCCGATAATAAACCCCATGGCACTACAGCCCTTGAAGGGCCTTGGCCTACCAAGCGACTGCTGCTCAGCCCGAAGGCCTACAGATTACGAGGTGTCGTGTGGTCAGCACGATGATTCCTCTCGGCCGTTATTCTTGGCTCCCTAGACTGGAGCAACCCGATAACAGCTTAACTAAAAGCTTGCGCCTAGCGATTGCAGCGGAAGTATTACCAGCTAATAGAGAGGTCTGACTGCACTCTTGCAAAGAGAGTGTTGACTAAGTACCATATTATCACGGCCCCCTTCACTAGCCTCTATTGGCAGTTACTTGAGTTAAACGTAGTATAATGCGTATAATGGATGGTTTGCTTGGTAACATGATATCTATGACTGACAAAACAAGATCGATATAAATGGCTACTATCGTTGGTATAAAATTTATTTTAACCAAGTACAATAACTTACAAAAAGAGCCACAATTCTGTTGGATAACATCAGTGCACTATTAAAATCCATGAATAAACAGCAAAAATTAGCAACGACATCTTAAAAACTGACCTGGCACTTATTTCTTACAGTTCAATGTCAGAGCACATCATTCGCACAGCCATCTTGATTCGAAGCCACATCTTCTATTTGTTATATCTACAGCCAAATGATCATCATTCATTTTCAGTTTTGTTATGATGGTACCAGTCAAAGAAATCTTTTTCAGTATGAGTCTCATGTGAAAATGGGAGGATTTTAGGAACCATTAATGACTAATTTTTTGGGCTGTTGCTGACTGCCTTTAACAACTTACACAGCTTCCAAATAAATTCTAGGTCGTTTTGTATTGGGGAATAGAGTACTAAAGATTAATTACTGGCTATATAGTGCTTTAAGTAGTGAGCTATCTCTTCTTCTAATCTTCTCATGTTTTGCATTGTATCTTTGCGAAAACAAGCAATTCATAATGCCTTCTAAACTGAAGGTGCTTATATGACAGTAAATGACAGAAACTGAAGATCATGAAAGAACACATATACAACTAATTACTAATGTTATTTTAAGTGGGGAAAAGTAATATTTTGACCTTAAGAATCAGGACCAAGATTGTTTCAACAGAACATCAGGGAACATGAAATATGCATTATTACATTAAAAAAAATAAGAATGTATTGATGGTTCTTCCTGGATATAGAAAAGGCATACAACAGTGTGCAAGTAACTGTGAGTAGAGAGCTCTGGAAAACTCACCTGGAAAAGTCACCTTATGGTCAACTAAGACGTCAGGAAGCATACTGTAGAGAGAGTGAAAGAGATGTTTCAGAATAGTGTGAGTTGTGTGAAAGCAGGAGGGGAGAGAACAGACTGATAGGAGTAAAGGAATTGTATACTTTTCATTGTTGTGATGGTTGAGATAATGATGATGGGAGCAGGAATGACTGGGGTAGAAAAGATTAACATAATGGTGTTCACAGATGATGTGATAGCATGGAGTAAGTGCCATTATTAATACTACTTTTCCTTATCCAGGAGGGCTGGGAAATTTATTGTAGTCCTCCATCTTCCTCTCTCCTTCCACCATTCTTCTACTGTGATTCTGTTCCATTTCAGGTATTCTTTGTAGATATCTATCCATCTTGCTCTCTTTCCCTTAAAGTTTTGATATCCTTCCCTCCCCCATTTTCTTTACACGTCCAAACTATGGGGTAATAAAGAGGAATAAGTACAAGAGCGGCGGATAGCATAGGCAGTATAAGGTGAAGTTCAATGTGAAGAAAGGTAAGTTTCTGGTGACAATGAAGAAAGAAAGACCAACTAACAGTAAATATACTACTTGGAGAACAAGGACTGGAGAAAGTGGAGAGTTTCAAATACTTAGGCATATAAATTTGTTCGAAGTTTTAGAATCCTGATCTGTGAGGAAAGCAAGCACACCTTATGTTCCAGTACATCATAAACTTGAGTAATGAAGGAAGAGAAATTAGAAGAGTGTTGGCAATTGGCATGAAATTCTTGAAGAGTAGAATAAGAGTTACAAGAAGAGACAGAGTGGAAAAATGAGAAGGTGAGGGAAGTACTGAAAGTGGAACCCATATAAGAGACAATTAAAAAAAAAGTCACCTTATGGTCAACTAATGGTACAGGCATGTCAAACGAATGGAGGACTCAAGGACACCTAGAAGAATGCATGAGTTGGAAGTGGTTAGCAAGAAGCCAAGGGAAAGACCAAGAGACAGATGGCTAAAGGGAGTGACAGAATTTGTTGAGAAGAGAGGAAAAGACTGCCGACAGAACACGATGGATAGGCTTATTTTCTAACTAGACCTGGCCAGTGGCTGAAAACTGAGCTAGATGATGAAGATGATTAAAACAAAATAATGATGAAACAAGTTCTGCTATAAGTTAAATTCCTTTTCTTTTTACAATTTGCGTGTTATGTCGCACCAACACAGATAGAGCAAGGCGACTTAGGATAGGAATAGGAAAGAGCTAGGAGTGGAAAGGAAGTGACCATGCCTTAATTAAGTACAGCCCCAACATTTGCTTGGTGTGAAAATGAAAAACCATGGAAAACCATATTCAGGGCTGTCGACTGTGGGATTCAAATCCACTATCTCCCGAATGCAAGCTGATAGCTACATGACCCAAACCACGCAGCCACTTGCTTGGTTCTGTTATAATTAAGTTGCTTATTAGTGCTCCTACAAAAGCATTGACCTTTTTTAATACCATTAACTCAGAATGAGGTTTAGATGAAGAAGGAAAAAAGAGACAATTTACAGAAGTCTAATGAGTAGATCAAGAGTTTCAAACATCACTGAAACACTTCTGTGTGTGGCAGAGCTAATCATGCTGATACGTAAATAGTAACTGGGTGGAAAGCAAAAATTAAGGTCCAGTTTTGAGATATGGACCTAGAAAAGTATAGTGGTAATGAAATAGGTGTGGTTTTTATTGTCTTTGACCTAAGGAGTGTAAGTGGTGAGAATGTACTTGTGATAAGATATCTAAAGAGATACCCATGTCACTTTAGTTTAGCTAGTCACTTCAGACTATATCGTATATCTATTTGGGTGTTTTTGTAAACAATTTAGAAATTAAAGAATTTTGGCTCCATCAAGCTTGAAAGATTATCCCCAAATAAAGAGGAAACATTTTATTAAAGCTGGTTATACTGCTTAAGTATCTTTGAACATTCAAAAAATTAAAGCAGAAAATTTAAAGGAAATTTCCTATGTTAGGAAAGCTGTTGTGAATGTTGATGGTGAATAAAAAATAATTCAAAGACAATCTAATATTACAAAATGAAAAATTATGATAAAGAGCATGGTATATTTCAAGTTCAATTTTGTTTTGTTAATCAGTCTGCAAGGTTTAAAAAACAATGTTATCTTGTCATGGCAGAAAAACATAACATGCCAAGCTTGATAGCTGCAGTCGCTTGGGAGATAGTGGTTTTGAACCCCACTGTCGGCAGCTTGGGAATTACATTGTGTTGATGTGGAAAATATGTTGTGTCATGAGAAAATGTTGAACTACTCTTAAAAACAACACATTACACAAATGTTTTCAAAATAAAGTCTTTCTTGTCAAGTTCTAAAATACCCTATTATGTTACCAATAAACTTTTCATTAAATTGGAATATCCGTGGTTTTCTATTTTTTTTGTGCATGTTCTCCACCTTCATTAGCCTGAATAATCGGGAGATTATTGTACATACTTCAAGCACCCGTTTGAGAATCACTACTGTATCAACAAAGTACCAAATCACCATCATTGCACATAAGGTTACTGACAGTCCAAAAAATAACAGGAGAACATCAATGGATTCTTAATAAATCTGTTTCTTAAACTATAAATAGCCATAAAGAGACACCAAGGTACCTGGAGTTTGTGCTGAAAGGAGTTCTTTACTAAACCAATGAATCAACTGTCATAGTCTCCTATACTCGAGCACTCCTAACATGCAGAGATTCGATTCTACAATGACGGGCACAGCTGGACTAAGAAATTAATTTTTTGGTCTGAAATAACTTACCTGGAAAGATTACATTTCTTTTACAGTATGAATAAAGAAAACATCCTTATTTTGATGAAGAGATGCATAGATGTGAGGATATCATGTCAATATATTTATGAAAATTAGTTGAAATTTTTGCCTCAGCAGAGTGAATTCAAATTTTGTGGACAATTTTTCTGAGTCTTTGCTCCTTATGAGAAAACTGATAAGAATAGAAACAGTTTTAATTGTAAGCCTAACCAACACCTGTTAGAATGAAGTGGATAATACAGCATATAGGTAGCCTATATTCTAGTACTGTACCTCTCCAAAATCATCTAAAAATACTTGATGTTATATAGGGTAATCTCTGAATCAATATTTATTTTCATATTATTAAAAATAGTGGAACATCTAAAGGATTGAGTTCCATTCATATTTTTGATTTATGATCAAGAGCCTCTTCTCTTCAAAGCCTATGCCTCTATTCTACTCACTATATTAATGAGGCAACTTTTATGAAAATGTATGAAACCTTTATTCTATTTTAGTTCAGTTTTTATTATAAGTCCATATTTATTTTAAAGGTAGAGCCATTACTTATGAGTTGTTGTTTCAAAGATGAAAAAGTATGAGAATGATATATTTTGTTCTTCTGAATTATTATATAAAAGTAATATATACTGTGCTACTTAGCTTTTTATGTAATATAGATGTCTAGAATTGTTATATAATTTTTTAAATATATTTCTTATTGTAAGCGTCATTTTGTGCCCTATACTTTATCCTTACTTACTATATGGCAAATGTACCTAACTACATCTTAAACAAAGCTGTGTTTGTATGTTATTACTTTCTCTTTCTTTCATCTAGTCTAGTTCATTGACTGAAGTTTCAAATACGGACTCTTAAGATGTGTTTCAAAATATTTCATAGTGTAACTTCATTGCTATTTTCATCATTTAAATGAAATATAAAACTTATCACTGAAAATGTTATGAGGAAATGTCATACCAATGCTTTTGCTATCACATTAGAATTATGTCATATTACTATTTCTTTTGTAATAAGTAATCCCCTTATTATGTACATTTCACCTTACATCTTTCATCTTTCCTTACAAGCCTTACATTTACCAACGAAAATAAATAATATAATAACATCAACAATATTTTATACAATAATATAATTAAAAATCTTCAGAAATGAAGTTTGATAACAATGTTGGATATATCTTTGTGATGAATCATTACACAAATATTTTAGGGACAATTTCATTACATTGTTGCAATTATCAGTTCTTGAAATGGAAGATTTTTTCTTAATATTCTTATTTCTCACTTCTTCAGCAGCTGTCAGTTTTACAAAGTATGTAAACAAGTTCTCTTGCATAACCAATAATTTATAAATAATACAATTACTGGTATGATTTTAAGGTGGAACACTTGTCAAAGTGTGTTGCCATAATGTTTACCTTTGGTCTTGGTGCTCAATGCGCTTCTTTTCACTGATTGCAACCAGCAGTACAAGAATTGGTCACTGGAAACTGCAGTTTCAGTTTTCTTCTTCCAAATGTATGAACGAACGAACAAGAAAGAAAGAAAGAAAGAAAGAGCACATTGAGCGTATAAAGTTTCAAGACGTAAAGAAGGTAAGTCAATTGGATGAGATTTTAAGTGCCGTTATGTGTCAAGAACAATAATGCAATAATGTTCTTTTCTTGAATAAGTTACCTTAGTATTATCTTCTTTGCCTTTAGTGAAATGAATTAAGATGTACTTCTAAATAGAATAATCTGGGTTTGTTTCTTGAAACTGTAGAGATTTTCACCTCGTCTCCTAATGTCTAGGTGTTTCTATTTTATTGGCATAGAGATTTCCATCGAAGGGCTTCTCCTGAGATTGATCGATGATGGTGAGTTAGTGCTGACCATACCTGCACAATCTCCAGCACTACCATTCAAAAGAGACTATTCACAAATATACATCAAAACAAGAAAGTAGAAAGGAGAATACAAACACACACAAACTATAGGCTAACACACAATGACAGGTGAGGAGAAGTGAGTTCACTGGGGGGGGGGCTCAGCAGAAGTAGGTCTAAAAGCCAGAATTGATCAGCAGAGAGCCCATCTACAAAGACATGAAATGTATTTTCTTTTTGTATTTTCAAATTTATCCTAGTCTGACCTTTCTATTGCTACATTTATCCACACAGACCTATCATTGAGTTTATTCCTTGTATATTATCCTGTTCCCCTTCTTAGCTTTGCCCTTGATGTCTATTTGTGCACTTCATTGTTTCCTTTCCCAGTTGTGAAGCCTTAATACCACACTCCTCATGGGCTTTTACTCTAGAACAGGGGCTTTTAAAAGTCAGAATTACAACTAAACCACCCTAGTGAATAGTATCTGAAGATCATCAGATTACTGCAGAATGTTGACTTTAGGTAAGAATCTTTCTTGCTTTTTTTCGTTTAAGAAATTTGCTCATATCATATCTTTAAATGAACATGTAATTACAACTAAAGGGCAAAATGTTAAATTCATTGAAATATTATTTGTTTCCCATTTCAAAGGGTGATATTAATTCTGAGCATATTCTTCATTTATTGTGTTAAAGTTTTGAAGAAGAGGAAACTGTAGTAATTACAGATGACTATGAATACTTACTGATATTTCTAAATCAAATCCAATTCAAGTACTGATTATGCTATTGCTTACAAGTGGGGCATGTGATATACAATATTATAAAACATTATTTCTTCCTGGGAATTCATTACATTATCAAATTCACATAGAGTTTGAACAATTATTATTACTAGAGGTAGTAGTTCTATTTTGCCAAGGAGATCTTTGAGTGAATATGTAACCCACATCTTCACAAAAGGTATGGTACAGGTGATTTCATAGTTACTTAATGAATTATGTACTGTACCTAAAGTTGTTTCATTCATCTATAACATAACTTAACATTCTGTTTTAAACCTTTTAATTGGAATTTTCTTTACAAAATAGACAGGATCTGGAGCACATTATGAGTAAAAGAGAGAGATTTTCTTCATCCATTGAAACACATATGATTTAAGAAATTATTTTTTCAGGTTTGGTAAAATCATTTATTAGGCATGTGGTACACAGAGTGCCCAATTATTGTTCCAGGACCATTAGGTGGAGTGGGCATGGAGGGATATGAACCATAATACACCCAAAATGTCCAGTACTCTTCTATAGTAATTATTATCCTAACTTACAAAATCATTTATTATTTTCCCGCTCATGGTTTAAAAATGTAGATGTGATTAGGTAACTCTCATATATAAGAGAAGAAGTTATGTAAATAATATAAGAGTTTTGTTTGTACTTTGGTCAGAATTTATACAAAAATTAGTATTTATGTGCCAGCCATCTTCAGAATAACAAGGAAATGTAATTTTTGTATTTTAATATGTCTGTCTATATGAACATACTTTATGTGCACCAACAGAAAATGCCTGCATGGAATTTAGTGAAAATCAATATTTAAGGTCGGGGGAGAATGCACAACAATCTAGGCTCTATTAACTTTATTCGCGGTGGTTGAAATAGTGTGTTAGAGGAAGGACTACAAATTAATTCTCTAATACTTCCATTAATGCTGGTTCTATCAAAAAATGTTTCATAAAATTGTTGTAGAAAATGAAATTTCTGATCTTATGCACAGTACACATTGATCTTACAATGAATAATAAGGGAAATACTTAAAATTTTACATCTTTTATTCATTTTCTAAGTACTATCATTGCTAATGGTAATCATACCAAAGAATACTTTGAAACAAAGAGAGAAAGAATAACAAATACTGTTCTTCCATGCCACATACAATTTTATCATAATAGAAAGGTCCTGATTCCTGAATATGGCCTGCATAATCTAGAGGAATTCCTTTGCCGAGGTCAACAGCCTCTCTCTGAATATTGGCAGGCAGGACCTGGGGAGTTAAATAACTTTCTTCTTTATCTTACCATTCCTCTGGATCATACATATTTTGATAACTACTGGGTTTGACATACTAATCCATCATAGTGTTAAACATTTCAATCCATACTATGGAGGCACCGGAGGCACAGCAGCAAATCAGATTGCTTTTCACCATTTACCTCAACACCTACATGGCTGACTTGTCAAAGAGAGGTATGATAGCTAGTTTTATATATGTTATCTGTTAACCCTTGTAGAATGGGATTTAAACCAATTATGGTGGGAAAAACTGATCATCATCGCACATTTTTAAATTTTCCGTGTTTCTGTGCAACACATATTCATGGGAAAGCTCTCATTGATACGTTTGTGATGTGTGTTCACAGATCAATAATGCTGGAACAAGTGTGCCATTCGCAAGCTAATAGGAGCATTATTATTGGGATAACAATTCTATTTGAATTACTAAGGTTGGGAAAGAAACGTAGTGTGCACTATTAACATGTGTGATTTAGGAGTTAACCTTGATCTTAGCATGTAAGTAGGACTGTCATTATGATATTAAAAATGGATGAATTTTTGAAAGTAATCTTTTTTGAGAGATAAAAGAGTGAAAATGTAAACATTTCATTTTGTAGGGTAAAATCGATCATGCTGTAACATTATAAGAAAGAGTTAGGGTCCCAGAGGAAAGAAGAGGGATAATTCAGTATAACTTGAAATTTAGTCCAGGATGTACAAGCTTACAAGCTGTAAGGTTAAACATTTGGGCAGCCTCCAAGAAATATGTCTTGCCGCACACAATGCTGATTGACACCTTAAAGGTGCGGTATAAATTCACCATTTGAAGGCAACCAGTTTTAACATCAGAAGAAGAAATGCAACTTGTGGAATGTCTGTTGAAATGTGTAAAATGGGATCAAATTGTAAAAGAGTTGAAAGGGAGAGATATTAGACATGTTTACTTTTTGTCATTTTCACATCTCAAAAGGTTGTGATCATTTTTTAAAGATTATGTGTTTGTTAGATAATGTCACTGTTGTTAATTGTAATTTTGTAACTTAGTTATGCCATTTAAGATGTCTAAAACTGTAGTAATTTGTAAGCAATATATGTAAAATAAAAGAGAAAAGAGAAAACATTTTTCTCTTAGAAAAGATGCATAAAAGAGAAAAAGACTCTGAATTTTATTAATTGATGCTGAAGAGAAGTATTTGGATGAACATAACTATGAACAGCATTTAGAAATAAAGAAAGCAAAACCATAATTCAGGCATAATATGTACAAAATTCCAAACCTCATAATTTTAAGGTGCTAAATATTTCAACTACACAGTTGAATAGACAAAAAGATTGAACATCTAAAAAACAAAAATTCCAAATTCACCTTCAAATTAATATAATTTAAAAATAAAAACATAAAACTTAATTGGCATTACCACACTTGATGGTACTGTTGTGTAGTCTCAGGAACCTTGCTGAATCTGCTGCTAATGAAAATTCATAGCAAAAAAAAAAAAATCTGAAGTAGATTTGTCCTGGAAGGATTCCACTAAGGACAGGATAGAAATACCTAAATGGAAATTTAATCATATTTGCCCTCCAAAGATGTGAAGATATACAAATTGGGCTATGAATGCAAGAAAGCTGTATGTTTAGAGCATCGGAAAAAGTGTGTGGAATGTGCATTGATTAGATGGAGTAGTTCACTTCCAGAGTGGTAAAGTTGATCCATCGTAGGATTGCTCTGTGTTTCTTTCATGGCATTCTACTCATTTAGTTAGTGCATCACACTGGCGTAAATATAATTTCATTTTTAATGTTTTAATGTATTTACTCCTGTGGAAAAGTTTCATATAGCACTGTCTGTATCCAAGGAATTATGGCATCTTCTAAAAATTATATATTTCAGTGCTAAATCAGAGAAGCTTGAAATATCTGAAGCCAGCTTTTCTCAGGCTGGAGTGCAGAAAAAGGAGGGCTTCAATAAGTTCCAAATTTGAAGTTCCTAAGAAATAAACAGTATTTGAGTAAGATTTGATTGAATCGGGTGATGTTATTTCAAGAACAAAACGTGTCATTCTATTTTAATTAAGTTTCTTTTTTGAGTATAATACTGTTACCATATGTTTCCTTTTTCATATATTTTATAAATTTATTACTCAAAATTAGTTTTGGTAGACTGAAGAACCGAACAGGTATAAAAAAAAATAAAATAAAAAAAAAAAACATTGAAAAGGATTAATTTATTAATTTTTTTGTTTGAAATCTAGGGAGTAAAAATATAACATATTTTATTGTAAATTTTCATTTCCGTGTTTTACTACCACATGACAGATCAGAAATGCCACATCAATAGCTAAAAAAGGTTAATGTTTGAAAATACATACTTTTGTAATTTTTATGATGTACACCTTGAAGAAATGAACATAAGGAAAATTACATGTTTCCATGGTGTGACAACTTCATGAGTGCTAACACTCAATGCTTCTGAAAGAGATATATTTTCCAGTCATCAAAGTTACAACGTAATGTAAGGAGCTTTACCAACTCTCATGAAGTGCTGACCCCATTAAAGGCTAGGAAGAAGAAACAAATCCAGCCAGTAGCTGGAAACTGTGCAAAATGATGAGACAGTTCCAGTTCCATCAAAGATATGGTCATAGTATGAGTTACTATCACAAAACAAAATAATTTTCTCTGACATACAAAGAATAGAGGTTTGAGGAAGGAAGTGTGTGATACAGTAGACTTCCATTTCCACTTGTCTTAGTTCAGTTACAGCTATAATCACAGCCAGTTTAAGGAATTATGAGATCCCCTGCAAGACTTTCTTTCAGGGCTTCCCATAGATCTATATAAACTAATCTATTCACAGTACATAACATTCGTAATTATGAAATAATTTTCCATCAGTAATTTAATTTCATGAACTAAGTATTAGATACTAATGCAATGTTTTCTTAATATTAACATCAATAATAATAATAATAATAATAATAATAATAATAATAATAATAATAATAATATGGCCTCAGATACTCTGTGCAGGCAATTTGATTTGATGCCATCTAGACTGCCTGCATGTCCATTTCAGTTTCTGTTTTACTCTACCCTTCAACCCATGATCTTGGGATTTGGAGAATGAAATGGCGTATGGCTTTTAGTACTAGGAGTGTCCGAGGACAAGTTTGGCTCTTTTGATTTAACGCCCGTAGGCAACCTGCGTGTCATGATGAGGATGAAATGATGATGAAGACGACACATACACCCAGCCCCCGTGCCAACGAAATCAAACTAGTATGCTTAAAATTCCCGACCCTGCCAGGAATCGAACCTGGGACCCCTGTGACCAAAGGCCAGCGCGCTAATCATTTAACCATGGAGCTGGACATTTGGAAAATGACACTCTATCACTGATCTGCAGAGGGAGCTATATTAGCAATTACCATAATGGCATTGATTTTCTCAGTCAAGTAGAATACAAACATATTATAAAACAGTCTAATGCCACACTTTCCGAATATTTAAAGGGCATAATTTTGTTTAAACAAATCTCAAAAGACTAACTCATACATACATACATACATACATACATACATACATACATACATACATACATACATTATCATTATAGACTGTTATGCCTTTCAGCGTTCAGTCTGCAAGCCTCTGTGAATTTACTAAACGTTGCCACAATCCTCGATTTGCAACTAGTGTTGTGGCCTCATTTAGTTCTATACCTCTTATCTTTAAATCGTTAGAAACCGAGTCTAACCATCGTCGTCTTGGTCTACCTCTACTTCTCTTACCCTCCATAGCAGAGTCCATTATTCTCCTAGGTAACCTATCCTCCTCCATTCGCCTCACATGACCCCACCACCGAAGCCGGTTCATGCGTACAGCTTCATCCATCGAGTTCATTCCTAAATTAGCCTTTATCTCCTCATTCCGAGTTCCCTCCTGCCATTGTTCCCACCTATTTGTACCAGCAATCATTCTTGCTACTTTCATGTCTGTTACTTCTAACTTATGAATAAGATATCCTGAGTCCACCCAGCTTTCGCTCCCGTAAAGCAAAGTTGGTCTGAAAACAGACCGATGTAAAGATAGTTTCGTCTGGGAGCTGACTTCCTTCTTATAGAATACTGTTGATCGCAACTGCGAGCGCACTCCATTAGCTTTACGACACCTTGATTCAATCTCACTTACTATATTACCATCCTGGGAGAACACACCACCTAAATACTTGAAATTATCGACCTGTTCTAGCTTTGTATCACCAATCTGACATTCAATTCTGTTGAATTTCTTACCTACTGACATCAATTTAGTCTTTGAGAGGCTAATTTTCATACCATACTCATTGCACCTATTTTCAAGTTCCACGATATTAGACTGTAGGCTGTCGGCACAATCTGCCATTAAGACCAAATCATCAGCATAGCCCAGACTGCTTACTACATTTCCACCTAACTGAATCCCTCCCTGCCATTTTATACTTTTCAGCAGATGATCCATGTAAACTACAAACAGCAAAGGGAGACTAACTCATTCATAATAAACCAAAATCTGAAAACAATTTTGTCATGCAGAATTTGAATACAAGAAATATATGCACTGTGTCCTTTCTAACATTTACCATATTAATGCCATAAATACAGGAATTTAAAGTATAGCCTGATTTTCAAAATATTATTAAATAAATTTACCTAAAGTGTATGACACATAATTTAAAATAAGGCTTATAAAATGGTCTTTTCCTTTTATATTCTAGCTATTTTGGTTATAAAAAATTGCTCACTTAAATCTTAATTTTCCTTGCCTTTTGAGCAGCAAACACCTTCACTAACTTATTATATCTAAGGAAAGGGCTATGTGGCTTTCTACAGCAATCTGGATTCAGATAATATTTTAAGGTAATTCTGTGAGTCCTTTTCTTGTACTATTTCCAGCTTCATAAAATATGAAAAAATTTTCTTCAATGATAACTGGCCCAGAAAATATGCCCAGAATTCTTAAAACCACAATGAGATGTTCTCTGTAACTTTGGTCTGGTGTATGGTCTAGAAATACAGAATAACATTTGCTTTTCAGTATACAGTCAATGCTCAATACCTCATACTGAAGAGGGTGGAGGACTGTCCCAAGTTACAAGAAGTCCCGTGTTATCAAAGGGAACAAAAGTTGTGCCTCAGCAATGTAAACATTTTTTTACGATTTGCTTTATGTTGCACCATCACACACAGATCTTATGGTGATGAGAATGTAAACTAACACAGTACTTTATCAATAGTAATATTATGCTGAACTTTAATGCAACAAAGTTATCTATACATACCAGGTAAACCATAAACACAAATAATACAACTAGGGCCGGGCTCAGTAACTCATACGGAAGAACACATGCCTTCTGAGACCAAGTTGGCAGGTTTGATCCTGGCTCAGTCCAGTGGTATTTGAAGGTGCTCAAATAAGTCAGCCTTGTGTTGGGAGATTTACTGGCACATGAATGAACTCCTATGAGACAAAATTCCAGCCAGCACCTTGGCATCTCTAAAAACCAAAAATTTGTGGTTAATGGGACTAAAAACCAATGGCTTTGTTATTAATAAAACTAAGCACCAAAACTAGAATACTATCACAGTACATACTAACGTTCTGCAATAAGTTTATACAGCTGAGTCTGATTTGTATAGGAACATGATGGCAATTGGTCTGCCATTTCGTATTTACAGCCTTTTCCAGGTTTGAATCACTAGGCAACTTCAATCATTCTCTATGGGAAAACATTAAATTGCAAGCAAATGTCTTTGGTTTATCCATGTTCATTCTTATCCCTGAAACTGTTTCTTTTATGGTGCCGTATTCCTTACACACATTTGCTACAGAAACACTGAACTCCAATTTTTCAGTAAGTACGGTAAGAGTTTATTTCCAGTGCTTAATGAAACATACTTTCTCTTGTTCAATGTCATTGTTATGCATAGGCTTCTCTTAACTTCTTTTCTCAACTGGTTAAGACACACTGGTGTGGTATGTATAGATGCTTATAATTTCATTAGATATTATTGAAATTATTTCATTTTGAATGTCTTTGCTGAGGTACATAGCCAGTCTTACAGATTTTGCTATTCGCTGAACATGTTAAATTAAAACAACATCAAATTTGGCCATAAACTCAACTTATAGAAAGTTCCCATTTGCTGGATTTCTGAACTTCTCTTGATCTCCTCTTGAAGGAAGATTCCTTTCCACCAGAAACATAATAATATCGAACAATAACTCTGAAGCTAACCACCATCTTTTTTCTTCTTTCACAATTTGATCTTGTGTTATTTGGTCTATCAGTGTTGAACTTCGAGTTCTTTCTGAGAGTTCTTTCCATCTGTGCATTTGCTGTATGTTGTTATGAGACACTTTGTGGTTAGAGAGAACCTTAAGAGTTCTTGCCAGTCTCTATATCCATTTCCCAATAGGGAGCCACAATTAGAATTGAACAATTAAAAGAAAAGCAATACACAGCATATTTTTCTTCTGAGTATAATAAACAAACCAATTATGTTTCCCTTTTTCATCATTTGAAGCTGGTGAAAGCAGCATTATACATTAAAGCACCATCTGTTGTTTTTTTGTATGGGACACATACCAAGTTCCTAGCATAAATATGGGTTGAACCTTCCTTGACTAACCTCACTTTTAAATTACTGTCTACAGCTTCTGGCCAAGTTCCTAGATCACTTGAAACTAATATACACACACTTGAGGTTTTGTACTGAAGATGAAGTTGATTCTACTGCTTCATTAGTTTCCTTTAAATTTACTCTCATTCTTAATACTGTGAATGTTTCTTGTTTCTCCACAATAACTGGTGTTACCCAAAGTCAGCAATGAAACTTTTATAGTGGAGCTGAACAGAAATGTCTGTGGGGTAAAAATTGCATTTCTATATCTTGACTTCTTGCGCTACCTACGTTTTCTTCTTAACAAAGTAAGTTACGCAGCAGTTTGAGTCTTCGCCACTCGATGTCATGAAAACTTTGTAACCGAGCTCGATAGCTGCAGTCACTTAAGTGCGGCCAGTATCCATTATTCGGGAGATGGTGGGTTCGAACTCCACTGTCGGCAGTCCTGAAGATGGTTTTCCATGGCTTCCCATTTTCACACCAGGCAAATGCTGGGGCTGTACCTTAATTAAGGCCATGGCAGCTTCCTTTCCCCTCCTGTCCCATCATTGCCATAAGCAACTTGCAAAAAAAAAAAAAAATTTGTACAATTAGTAAGAGAATTAGTGAAAGCTATAATTGAGTTTTTCTCGAAATACAGTTTTCTTTGTTAACAACAGTCAATAATTAAATATTGCATCTAGAAGCGTGAACTCTTTTTACATTGCTTGTATCTTATGCCAATTTTAGAACCACAAAAAAATCAGTAATGAAAAATCCAACTTTAGGTCCCTTTCCACGCAACTGATCACAAATTTTTTAATTTATAAAATCATTTGGAAAATGGGACAAAATGGAAAACTAACAGGTCAGGCTGGACAACATAAAATAACAGGACTTTCCTGGCAAAAATGGCACGTATAGTCTCACATTGTTCTCACTTAAAACAAAGTCTGATGGGTTTCTGTCACATTCAGTTGTTTGGGATTTCTGCATTTGTTAACTGTATTCCCTGCATCAGTATTATGTACTCGATTCACACTCACATGATCATTTTACATTCTTTTTAGAATTGTTTAATACTTCTTTCTGTCATGAAGTTAACAAATCCTTCTTATGCTTCCTCTTTTAAGAATCAGATAAATATTTCCTCTATATTTTCAGTTTCAGATCCAGCTGTGGGTGCTGTTGGGCCCTTAACCCACGATCGATCAAGCCATTAGAAAAATCTAATGATGGTAAATTTCTAGTATTAACTGATGTATTTATGCAGACATCTCTGTGATGTATTAGACATGCTTTCTTTGACTTCTATGTCAGCACATGTTATCGGTTCAAGATGCAGCAGGAAGTCATTAGGTTGTCAACAGGGAAATTTTCAAACACCCGCGGAGCTTGTTAGATAAAATCTACCGCAGGAGTGATGGTGTCAGGTTCTTCTCACACTGCTAAGATTGTAACAATCACAGTCTGGTGTAAATTGAAGTTAGTTTTTTCTGTGTACAATCAATATTTAGATTTTCCTAATGAGTGTGATATAACTGATATGGTTGTGTTGACTGTAGGTTCTGATCTGTGTTGTGTGTGACAGGTAAGCCCACATAATTTTTCTTAAAATGATATGTTGTGTCCATCTTTACATAATGATAATGATGGCGAACAAAATGTACCCAGAAAATAATTTGGAGGGTGGATGGGGGATGTTAATATAGACTGTCTTTTGAAGTATCTGGCTCCATGACCGCCTGCGGAGGGAAGGGTATGACAAATCAGACATTTCCTGGAGATAATCAAGCAAACTATAAAATATTCTGGTTGGAAGAGCTGCAATTTGCGAACAAAACAGGAAGAGGTAGAAGAATGGGCTGTACTCATATGTAAACATGAGGATGTTCAAAGGCAGAGCACAGACATGGCTAAAATGAAGCATTCTATTATATTCTTCTTCTTCTTATGCTTGATTATCTTTAGTCCCACTAGGTGCGGTTGCTGATGCAGATTTTCTTCTTCCATCAGGATCTGTCATGTACCATCTCCTTGACCAGTCTGCACAGGTTTGTGATGTCCATCCACTGTCTCTGGAATGTCCTCTACTCCTCTCTCCAGTAGGCAGGATTTCCAGCATCCTCCATCCTACATATTTCTCGTCCCTTTTTTCTTGTTATGCCTGTACCATCTGAGTCCAGCTTTGCCTGAATTTTTCAGACACTTGCATCACTTTCAGCCTTCCTCTTACTACCTTGTTTCTTATTTTATCCAGCCTTGTGTGTTCTGCTGCAAACCTCAGCATTCTTATCTCTTTTATGTACAATTTGTCAGCCCATTTTCTTGTCATCAGCTGGGTCTCAGCTCTGTAAGTCATAGCTAACTACTGTCTTGTGGATCTTCCATTTTAATTTGTCTGGCACAATTCTGTCACATAACACACTGTGCACTTTCCTCAAGTTCTGCATTGCATTCTGTAACATTATGTGAAGAAAGAAAAAAGATGCAGCATGGTATATATTTTGCTTGCAACTCTTGCTCATACAACATACAATTTTGAAGAAGACCTTCAACATGGGCATGAAAGACCTAAGCAACGATGGCTGAATATGATTCAGTTGGATTTAAAATGTGTCAGTTTACACCCAAATGATGTATTTGACTGATTAAACTGGCATTCTGTAATTTCAAAAATGGATCCTCCACCTGCAGGACAGCATTAGGAAGGAGAAGAAGTTCTTTATTGCATCTAATTTCTGTGCTTAGTGGTGAAGATTTGGTGATAATGATGATGATAATCTGGCCTCAGCTACTGTGTGCAGGCATTTTGATTCAATGCCATCTAGGTTGCTTGAGCTTCAGTTTCAATGTTCTGTTTCACTTTATCAGATGGCAGAGTAAATAGATCTCTCTTAGATGATCCATGGCTGAGTTTTAATTAATTTTGTCAGGGGAACACTAAATGTGTCAACAGAGATCTTTTCCATGCTGACATGAGCATGAAAGACCTAAGCAATGATGGATGGATAAGATTCAGTTCGCCATGGAGTGTCAAAAGGACTTTCTTCCGTCTTTCAAAAATTCAACTACCTCTACCGGGTTTGAATCCATGATCTTAGGATCTGATGGCCATGATGAAATTTTCACTTGTTTACAGCCTAAGTTACACTCAGTAATTATCACACCTGAGCTTTCTATTATTAAATATGCTCTTGAAAAGATATATCTTTTTTAAATGGAAATGTCATTTTCCCCTCTGGCCAAGTCTATGATACAAATAATTTGATTTCAGATTAAATATCCATAGTAAAAGCAGTGAAACAGTGAGGAAACTTAAGAATATGTAATAACAGGATACTGGTAGTTTTATTTTGAGCTGATCACATGTTTATCTCTTTAATTACTAGTATTAAAAAATAATAAAAAATAAAATAAAATAAAGCCAAGCTGAATGGCTCAGACGGTTGAGGTGCTGGTCTTCTGAGCCAAATTTGGCAGGTTTGATCCTGGCTCAGTTTGGTGGTATTTGAAGGTGCTCAAATACGTCGGCCTCATGCCGTTAAATTTACTGGCATGCAAAAGAACTCCTGCGGGACTAAATTCCAACACCTCGGCATCACTGAAAACCATAAAAGTAGTTAGTGGGACGTAAAGCCCATAACATTATTATTACTGAATAAAATAAAAATGCTCTCTCTTTTCCACAGGCAACAAACTCATTAGATTAGTAAAACTATCCTCACCAAAAGATCACCTTGACACCAAAATTTAGAGGATAACATGAATTTTTGGGGAAGCGAGTACTAGAAATAATTCCTCAAGGGACGACATTAAAGAAGAAAGAATATACATATTTAAAATAAAATAGTTTAATTAATAGCAACTACTGTAAGAAAGTTCAATACAATGTATTCCCTGGTGACAACAAAATATGATGCCACATATATACATTTAACAGTACAGCACTGTTTTGTACGTTACATCACATAGTTATATCTGAGTACTAGATGTATGAGGTGGTGTGTAAAATGAGTATCATACATAACGTCATCATGAGGTCATAAGGAAGGAGGGAGGGATGAGTGTGCAAGTATTTAACAAGTTCTTAGAATATTATTATTTACCTTAAAAAGTTCTTTTGTTAATAAGTATGGTGTCTTTTAAATCTGTTATTAGTAAAACACTACAATGTTATTTTCAACACAATCACATCATCCATCACCATTACATTACTTTTTCAAAAGTAATGCAAGTTATCACAATGAGGCTTCTTGAACGAATGTTCAACAATCCATACATGTATAAAAGACAAATGTAATGGAATCATGAGAAAGAGACATAAATGAAACAAAATTAATAAAATTCATTGAACATCAGTACTGAGCAATTATAAACATACAATCAAGCCTTGTTTCCTTGCATACAAATATTCTTAACAATGTAAGATACAATGTTGTAATATGTGTACTCCATTTATAGTCATTTTTCAGCTTAGAACATTTTAATAATTCTATGTTTCTGATAACATCATGGTACAGATGTTATACATGACCAGTTTGTAGCCAAGTGTCTCTATTAAGCAAAAAATGGTCAACCTGACAACAATTTTGATTCACTTAAATATTAGGCCAAAAAATCCTACTGATATAGTTAGGTTTTTACATTGTTTATTTAATAGTTATAGTTCATTTTGTAATGATATAAGTGCAATGATCACCAGGTCAAGCCCTAGCATATGCATATATTGATTGGTTCAAGAGAATGGGTGTTTCCATAATCCTGGTAGAATTTTAATTATGGCTATGCACTTTTCTTTCCCTTTGTTTATTTACTTTCCAAACAAAAGAGTCCTGTCATGAAAGTGTCCCTGTACTTTTAGCATATTAAACTAATACAAAAACCAGAATAGTTTTCATTATCAAAAGAATTATACAGTCATACCGCAATCATGCTTTTGCTTTTGGTAAGTGGACAATTCAGAAAATAAAGAAAGTTTGTGCATACTGACTGTGCAGTTGAGTTCCTTTAGCCAATCTCACATGAGCTGTTTTGCGTGTGACATAGACATTTGTTTGGTGCACTTGTTGGCACATAATGTATTCATCTATTGAGTGTAGCAATCTTTAAAGTGAATATATATTTTGATTATCCAACTGATTGTGAAGTTCGATCAGTTATTCATTTTTTGAATACTGATAACATTAGATCTATTGACATTCACAGGGGACTTGTTGCAGTCTAAGGAGAAAGTATTATGAATGAGGCCAATGTTAGGAAGGGGTGCATACAGCTTAAAAATGGCTGAACAAATATTCATGATGCAGAGAGATCAGGTCACCCTTTTGTCATCAACGATGAACTGAAACAAAAGGCTGAATGCATCACTCAAGAGAATTTGTGCTGTACAATTAACAAGATGCATGCACAATGTCCAGAAGAGTCTTATATAGCTGTATTAGGAAATGTCACTGAACATTTACCATACCACAAACTCTGTTCAAGATGGGTACAACAGATGCTAACAGATGGGTACAAAACCTGAATGAATGGGTTCTGTATCGATTTTCTTGGAGCATTATCATCATTATGTCAATGAGCTCATCAATCAAATTGTCGCAAGAGATGAAACATGGGCTTTGCATAAATCCCCCAAAAGGTACAAAAATCCCTTGAGTGGCATCATTCACACTCATCAAAGATGCCCCAAACGAAATCAAATAAACTGTGGCATCACAGAAAATCGTGGCATTTGTTTTCTGGGACCTTAAATGAATCTTACTCATTGAATTCATGCCTAGAAACACCACTACAAATGCTGATTCCTACTATGTTACTCTAAGACATCTTCATCTGGCTATTCAGAATCATTGCAGAGGCATGCTCTTACATGGAATTCTTGTTCTCTATGAAAATATTGACCCCATACTGCCAGGAAGACACAGGACTTGCTGCAGGAATTTCATCACAAGACTTTTCCGCAAACCCCCACAGTCCGTACTTCACAACATCAAATTTTAACCTCTTTCCATAGACAAAGGAGCACCTCACTGGAAAATTATTTGACAGTGATGGTGACTTAAAGGATGCTGTCATAGTGTGGTTAAAGCACCTGGTGTCAACTTCCTATGGCAATGGAATACTTAAATTGGTGTTCAGGTACAGCAAATGCCTGAATGTCCTAGGCAACTGTACAAGAAAAGTAAGTTGAGGTATGAAACAATATTTGTGTATTCAGTTTCTTTAAAATTACAACAATACAGTATTTTATGGCAAACCATTCTTTACTTTCTGTATCGGCTTAGTACTTCATCAGCAACTCTTTTATTAACACCCTCTCCTTTGTTTATGGATGCACTTTCTTGTCAACTAGGAATACTTGTAACATATGTGGAAAGAAGATTAAGTTTTCCCCTTCAAAACATACTGATAATAACAAAATAATCACCATTACTAAAGGCTATTTGGAGATTTCTGGGTTCCAATCTTGTATTAAATGTAACAGGTAATTAGAGCACTAAAAATACATAAGAATTTACTCTCGAAATTTCATTATTTACTTAACATGTCTTCAGACTCTCCTGTAACTAAAAACCTTATGTTAAATAAATAACTTTTTACTAACATCAAAATATTGTAAGAAAAAAGGAAGAAATAGAAATGATGTTAGAACCCTGAAAAGGAAGAAATTGTATCTATAGTAATACCAGCATTGGCCAGAAATATGCATAGGCACAGCTTAACCTGAGTCAATTTTACCAACTTCAGAATAGAAATTCAAAACATACATTATTTGAAAATGGTGATGAGTATAAGAAGTAAAGGCCTAATAAACTGTAACATAAACCAACAGTTATAAATTAATTTATATAATACAATTAGGATTTTTATCATATACAAGGATAAAATTAGGGAATGGTTGATTCATATGGGTGACAATCCAAGCAGCATACTGAGTCAAAATAAGCTGAAAAAAGTCATGAGATTAGAACAATAGGCCCTAATGATTAACCAATAACAGGTGTCAAGCATGATTTTAACTAGAGCAGATTCTCAGGTCAGTCAAAATATAACTATAAGGTTTTTTAATCTAAGAAAATTTAATTGTTCATAAAGCATTCCAAATGCTACAACTTTACTTTTAATCAAGTAAGTTGTCTACCCATAAATCTATGAATGTGCATGAAATCATAGATATGAGAAAGAAGTTATTCATGATTTTGAAGGATATCTTACTGGATTAAACTTTCTATTTCCAATTATTATATCACAGCACACAATAAGTTCACACAAGATATATGTAGTCCAATTATTTCTAATAACTATCCCCAACATTGTATCCAATATAGTTTTGTATGCATGAAAGCAAGAAACTATCATATCATAATTATCTTAATGGAAATTACCTATCGGTTTTATTTTTCCTTCAACGGCAGAGTACAAATGATGAATACTGCACAATGCTACTTTAATTTCTAGGCCATTGTGAAGAAAACTTATTCAGTATGGTTTATTAAAGTTCTTTGTACAAAATGATATTCTAAAGCATCTTTCTAAATTTTTAATGTAATTGACTGAGAAAAGTTTAGTCATACTCATGACTGTAATGTAACAATATTACACTCACTATATTGATCTGAGGTTATACAAACTGTTTGAAAATCAAATAGTTTTACTCATCTTTAGCATATTATATGTTTCAGTTTGTTAATTAATTTACAAGTTTATGCTTGAAATGCCTAATCACTGAAAAATTAAAGCATCATAGAAGCAAAGTATGTTTTCTGCTACAAGTGCTGTAAACCTTTATACAAAAGTATTATTATGTTTCTTAAAAATCTTCTATTCTAGAAAAATCTTATTCATAAACTAAATACCCCTTTGATGAACTATCTTATTACTCTATACTAGTTCTTCAAATTATATGCACAAGGCAATATCTGAATCAATCATTATTATTAAGAATGAAGTATCATAGACTTTATTATTTTAAATTTAACTAAGTATAAATATTCTATATAAAGGCTAACAATTCCCATTATAGTTTTATATGCCTCCTACTAAAAAGATCAGTATTTTAAGACTTTCCTAAATATTTTAGTCCAGTATGAGGAGAAGTGCTTTAATTCAAAAGAATTCTTATATTCTACTGTAATTAGCATCATTACTGAATAACTATAAGGTCTGTTTCGTACTTTGAAGTATAAAACAAAAATGAAATATACTGTGTTAAATTGACAAATAAGATAATAGTGATAAAGAATACTATCAAACTGTGAATAAAAATTAATATAAACTTAAACTACATTTAAAAAAATAAACCTTGTAACTCAAGTCTAAAATAAACATAAATTAAAATGTATAATTCAAGTAAACTTTAACAGATGAAGTAGCTATGTGCCTTAACACGTTGACTGCCAGGACACATAGCAAGAAATGTCCCGGTGGCCAAAGCATTTTTTCTTTCATGCATGTAGTAAATAAGAAGTAAAGCAAAAATCGAAGTGATATTTCACTTCAGTGTTCAATGTACGTACGAAATACAATAAATATTTCCAGCACCCCGAGGTACCGCCGTGGCCCCACAGGAAAGTTCACTGCATGGTTTTGCCTAGACGGCCAGAGCGGTACAGTCTAGCGGTACTAGAAGCTTGCACTGCTTGATAGTACACATTATAGATAACAGAGCGTGCCACGATTTGTTTATTAGCACTTAGGACTACAATCGCAAGGCACTCATTGTTTTACAGTAGGGTGTGTGTGAAATACTTGCTAGATATTTCTAAGTTATTTTACCAGTGAACGGAGAGATTAGTTATAAAAATGAAACCGTTTACTTCTCGAACTCGGAAGATAATGGCGCTAGCTCTTCAGTATGAGAATTCTAGTAAGTAGTATATATGTCAAACTGATCTATTATGTTTTGCAAAACAAAAAACTCTTCACCAAATTAAATTTGAAATATATTTATTTTGTATTTACTCCTTGCCAAATGCTCAATGATAATGTAAAATGTTGCTATGTTGTCAATGAATGTTGTCAATTTATAAAATGCAAATAAACTCATGTTTACGCTATATTCATTGCAATATGCGAAGAAATTAGCTCAGGTATGGGTGCAAAAATTTGGAAGGGATCAGTGTGACCTATTGATTAGATAGGCATAAGCTTGGGGTGAAAATGGAAAATCACAGAAAACCATAACCAGGTTTTCCGACAGTAGGATTCAAACCCAATCTCCAAAATATTGAGCTTGCCAGTTAGCTAACCCGGCACAGCTAAGCGCATGGCTAAACTGATTGGACAAATACTCACATATTGCCAATAAAAGGAGGTTGGATTAATGAAAAATAAAGACTATATTTTGGAAACCAAGCACGCCAGGATTTGCTCCGAGGCCATAGCGGTACGCTAGCATAGCAAATTCAACAGCTCAGCGGTTCACCGGCCCAGCAGAGAAAGTCATATAGCAACACCTGTCAGTGGTACTTTGTACCGCCGTGGCCTCATGAGACACTCACTCAGCGGTACAATGTACCGCTTTGGCAGCCAACGTGTTAATAAAAGAGACTATAAAGGAAAGGATAACAGTATTTACTATGGTTAATATTTTCATATCAATAGGTAAACTAATTTAAGATGGTAATGGGGTAGGAATATTAAACATTTTCTGTGATATAAAACTTTCTCTCTCTCTCTCTCTCTCTCTATATATATATATATATATAAAGAACTTGAAATTATATTATACTCGCATTTGAAAGGACCGTACTAACCTATTTTGATAAACACCAAGGTCCACTTGATCAATATCTTCTCCACTGCAACTTATGTCACTATAAAGTGGACCATGAAACAGACAGATAGAAAGAAGATAGAGAACTTCAAAATATCGGTATATGAGTGTATCCTCAGAATCTCCTGGACTGAACATCTCTGTGCTGGATGGCAGCATGGAGAAGCTAACTATGGAAGGCAAGGTCAATGGCAAGAGGCCCAGAGAAAGATTCTCAACCAGATGGATGTACCAGCTGCAGCCCCTATTAGGGGAATCATTCCATCACATGGCAGCAGACTGGCACACTTGGAAGGATCACATCAAGAGAGCTACTTCATGAGGTGTCACAATACCCTCTCAAGAGCAAAGGGTCAAGGAGGAGGAGTGTACTGTGTGTCCAACCCTTGTCTCGTTTCTTTATGGAGTTAGTTGTGAAGTGAGATGAATCTTGGTAGTAAATGTTTTTATGACTGGATGCCCTTCCTGACATCAACTACACCAGAGGAGTTAATGAGATGAAATGAATGATAGAAGGAAGGGAGAGGGTGAAACCTGGTGCCTACTCCTGTCAAATAGCACCAAGAGGTCGGCTCTCAAGGATTTAACATCCCCATCCAATAAACAATCACCATTAACAGCATCATATGCCCTCACTCCATATGAACACTGCAGAGAGGTTCAGGATTGAATCCCAGCTCTTGGCATGCAATCTAGTAATTAGAAATTGTATACCACCACCTCTCCTACCCAGCCAGCCAACATTCCAGGGACTCAAATCTGCTAACCACGGTGTCAGACCGTATGGACTTGACACCGTAACAATCCAATGATCCACCAGGCGGGCTTGAGGAGGGGTGTACTACTGTATTCCAATTGCAGATGTTTATAATTTAGTATTAAATAATCCTTTAGATATAATGATACTGTAAGTGTTTATACTTTGCTTGAAGGCTCTTGACAGTATGGACCAATGTAGGTACAACATTCTTATTATGTAGCTTGTAAGCCTGGATTTTTCAAATGAATGATATGTAATGCAACAAAATGAATAAGACACAACGAGTATAAAGACTTTACATTCCGTCATCTTCAAAAAGTGTTGTGACTAAATATCAGAGCTTTCAATAGGTAACAGAGGACAACAAGATGTGAGTAAATCCAAGATAAGAAATTAATAAAAATGCACAGAAGATAATCTTAAAAGAAATATAGTGGAACAAAATAGAAAAGATTATATTGAAATGACATTAATACCTACTTACAAGGAAGTAAAGGAATTAATTCCCTTAACCTGCCATATGCCCAGTGATTAGTAGTCTGAGTCTGCTGGCGAGGTTTGTTACTAACTCCCAGGGATGTTTATCCCACAACCCTCAAAACATGAGGCTTGGAGAAAAAAGAAAAGAGAGAGATTAAGAGATTACACCTTTACAGTCAATAATAGCATTCTGAAATTCTTTTCTTTTCTTTACATAATGCTTTCTTCTTCAATGTGGTAAAAATAATTATCTCCACTACTTCCAAAGATATATTTGTTAATGTTCATGCATGTCATTTGTTGTGTCCCACTCTGTTATATGTTTGTTACTCGTATTCTATAATTTCCATTTTTCACAGATGGTTTTCATCTTAATTCAAAAACTTTCAAAGATATTTGCATGAAATTCTGCATGACAGAGCCTTTTATTTATTTGACCAACATACTCTAGGTTCTTTCCTTCAATACAAGTAATAAAACTTAAATAATATTATTTAAGCAGTATAAATTTTTAAAAACTATATGGAAACGTAACAATTAAGAAAAATAAATATTTCTTGATGGAATACCTCTGAGATTCTACAGCATGTTATTGAATTAAATCTTAATAAAAATTTTAGGTAAAAGTTAAGAAAAAGAACCATGTTAATATTCAATGAATTGTAGAGTTTATAGTGCAAACCCCACTTAGTTGAAAAAAATTAATGTGGTTTCAACAATGCTTTTTAAAATTTTGAACACTATTTTGTAAATGGTAATGCATGTATGTAGAACTTCAATTTTGTTTAATCTAGCACTGAGGATAAAAATTTGAAATTTATTAAATTTATAAGCTAGCAAAAGGGGTGTCCTCCTCCCATCCAATAAAAGAACCACCTCTAAATTGCTGACAAACAATTCTAGAAAATATCAAGGTTTTCAAGAATAACCAGCTATAAAATCTTGAATGTGATATGTTGTTATAAAATAAAATAGGAAATTTAAACTCATTCTCAGAATGAAAGAATAACTGTGAAGTATGAATTATAAATTCATCATCAAATAAACAATTAAAAATGGGGAGATATTACATTCAAGTGACAAATGAAATAGCACTAATAAATCATACCTTTAATATTTGAATGAATGTAAAAGAAACAACTATTTAAAGTAAAACCTTTAATTAAAAAGAAACTTTAAAATATACTGGAAGCAATGCACAGCAGTGTGCTACAACTAGTGCCCTAATATTAACAATCCCTACTTTACATATACATTATATACTGTATATTCTGGAATATATGCAATATATTCATACTTCAATTTACTTCTATTTTGTTTAGAAATTAAATATTAAGAAGATGAGAAAGGAATGATTTCATAAGAACAGAAATGCAAGTGAATTCGACAATGGAGGAAAGACCGAGAACTGCACTGCTGCGATGGTTTGGCCAGGTAAAGTGAATGCAGTAGATGAGGATTCCCAGGAAGTATGTATCATCTGCGCACTTTTTAGCGATTGATTTACACCCTAGTGCTGAATCGGTTGACTTTGGTTATCTTCGAGATTCGTATTGCAACCTTTGAAACACAAACTAAGAATCGCTTATGATCGCTGCGCGACATCTGGCGTACACTTTATGTACTTGTATTGTTGTTGTTTACACAGCAAAGCTAAACTATAGAATTTATGCGAGGAACATGTTTCGCATCAAGAAATGTTATATAGTATTATATATTGTGTGTGTGTGACACAGTTGTTGGCGTAAGATAATAAAGGTTAAGAAAATTCATATCGATCATATTATCGATTCAATTCAGATTCCATTTCCATTCAGTTGGCAGTATTACCAGAACCAGCAGTGCTCCCTCCTTACTCCTCAACACGGTACAAAAATCTATCACTAAAAAGTGCGCGTACAATAAAGAGGATGGTGGCTGGAAAAAGGCCAGTTGGATATCCCAAGAGGAAGGGATTGAACCAAATTAAATATGATCTAGCAAAAATGGAAGAGACATTGGAAGAGAAGAAGTTTACAAAGACAGAAACAGATGGAGGCAAATCATTAACAAAAGTGCTATTTGACCCACAGGGTGATGATGATGATGATGATGATGGTGGTGATGACTGTATTATTTCATACTTCATTCTCCAGCACTCCTCAACTTCTGAAGAGCAACTGAAGTGCCCTGTGATAGTTTCTTTGTTACAGATTTGACAAACAAAAAATCTTACATTAAAATAACACAGCATAAACCTTCATACAATTCTTTTAATTAAATAGCAGGTACTGAGGTTTTCTTTACACTGTTTCATTTAGGCGTAGTCAAGATTATGGTTTAACATTCAATACTTACAATACATTTAGGGGCACATTTTTGTTGTTGTTGTTGCTATTTGCTTTACATCGCACCGACACAGATAGGTCTTATGGCGACGATGGGATAGAAAAGGGCTAGGACTGGGAAGGAAACGGCCATGGCCTTAATTAAGGTTCAGCTCCAGCATTTGCCTGGTGTGAAAATGGGAAACAGTGGGGTTCGAATCCACTCGGCTTTAGGGACACTAGTGAAATGAATTAAAATGAAAATACTTAGAGATGGATGGTGACATCATTTCTTCTAGTTACTATCATTTTTCTTTACGAAAATAACTCAGAAAGAGATTCACCTGAGAAAACAACATGTCTTTATGCTCCTTTCAACCTGTGAAGAAGCAGTGTCAATACTAATTTTAACATTGTGAATGTCCATTAAAATAGTTGCAAAGCAGAACTAGCATGGTTTAGCACTCATCTGAACATACAGATGGCATTATAGGTGCAATTAAAAGCAAAAATAGCTATTGTCTTTCCTATGATTTTTCTTTTATTCCTCAAAATGAAAAACATATACATTATACTCACTCTCAAATGACACACAATTTTTTAAAATTCTTTCATGTCATGCCTGAAGTAGTTATATCCCACGTACATCTGTTGATGATATTTCATTTACCTAATTTCAAGAAATCAAAAGTTATGAATATTTTCCCTTAAAAAAATTTAAGGGTTTTTGACCATGTGACCAAAAATTACAATTGCCCATAAATAGTTAAAGGATAAACACAGAGACTTCTGATTTTCATTAATAAAATGGATACTCAATGTTGAGGTTATTGATGAAAATATAAGGAAAGGAATTTTAAAAAAATTAATAGGGGGTGTCCCCAAACTTATTGTAAGTACCTGTATACTTGGTAAAATACTGGTAATAGAGTTTAATTGCTTTTTTCTATGTCACATAATTTAATTATTTAAGAGTTTCAAATCTGGTATATTAGTAAGTTCTTCATATATATATCTCACACAAGGAAAAAATCTTAAAACAAAGCTACTTTTACCTCATACCACGTAATTATGTGCTCTATAGATATGTTTAAATTACCACTTCATCGTCTTTAATTAAACTATTGCTAGCATTAACTAAACATTTCTCAGAATTACTGATGTCATCACACAGAATAACTGGAAATTCAACAAAATTATATAACAAAATGAAATATTACAAATCTGCAGGAATCTGGCACAGCCATTCATACCATAACTAAAGTTTATCTACCCTATCATATAGCAAATTCATCACAATAGAAATGAAATTTGCACAGACCTCTAGGAAGCATTATTTTAATACAATATGTCACTTAAGCTAAAATTATTTTAATGGTGTATATTCTGATTAAATTTTCCTATATTGATAGGAAAGTTTCATCATAAAAATACACATTATTTTTAAAAACAAAATAACGTTTATTAAATCATATTGAAAACAATATGTTCACCGTTTAAAATTCGTTGTTTATCTGAACTAACCAAAGATTATATATAGTGATGATGATGATCCTAACACACCAGTTTGCTTTCCATTTTGTGATGTCTTAAATCACATGGTCAAAATGTGTCCTGCTTCAAAATCTCCATAGTTCTTCCATACTCACAAACTCACTTATTTTGTATCGAAAGTTTTTAATCAGTCGGGGAGTTTGTAGCACAACAGCAAAGGAAATATGCTTCAGGTAATCTGCAACAAATCAATAGATTTTCATCAAGTATATTACTCTCAAATTGATAGTGACTGAGATACAAATCATGTAGCCTAATCAGACTGGGCTAGTTAATCCAGACTCTGACATTTAGTTTGTTAAATGGATAAACAATTCTAAAGTATCTCATTGATGCATACACTTTTTAATGCAGACATAAGATTTGATGAATGAGTCATAAAAAAAGGCTAAGAGCTTAGTACCGTATTTTACTTTTTACAATCCATGTCAGTATTAAACTAACTGTGATTTAAGTACAGCAAAGTGATCAGTGTAAATACCTGAATATCCAACTGTGAAAACAGGTGATTTTAACAACCATCATACCCATACCCATACAAATGCATAGGAAGAGGATTGAGTAAAGAATACAACCCAGGCTGGAATACTGATCATAAGGAAATGTATCAGAGTTGCCAAGAAACTAATGACCAAGAAACTGCTGATGAACTGTTGCAGAAATGAGACAACGGGCACAGAAAAAACTGGATTTAAAAACACCCCACAGGGATTAGCTTTTAAGAAATCCAGCAGAGAGGCTGCTGATAAAATTACACAAACTTTTTATTATTGATTATCTTACTTCATTTACATCCCACTAACTTCTTTCTTTTTGTTTACAGAGATGCCGAGGTGCCGGAAGTTTGTCCTGCAGGAATTATTTTACGTGCTAGTAAATCTACCAACATGAGGCTGACGTATTTGAGCACTTTCATATACCACCGGACTGAGCCAGGATCTAACCTGCTACTACCTAGTAGTGATCTTGTGAAACAACACGGCCCTTCACTGGAAGTTAGTTGCTCGTGTAAGGTTGTGCTGTTACCGTGGCAGTTGCAATGCTGTTCATGAACATGGATGTGGTGGACTTCATTTGAGTTGGGGCAATTATTCTTAACTGTCTTGAGCCACTCAGCCCAGCAAAATTTTAATTTTTACAATTTGTTTTATATTGCACTGATAGGTTGCACAGATAGGTCTTATGTTGATGATGGGACAAGGAAGGGCTTGGAGTGGAAAGGGAGCAGCTGTGGCCTTAATTAAGGTACATCCCCAGCATTTGCTTCATGTGAAAATGGTAAACCACATGGAAAACCATCTTCAGGGCTGCGGACAGTGGGGTTCAAACCCTCTATCTCCTAAATGCAAGGTAATAGCCACGTGACCCAAACCGTTCAGCTACTTGCTTGGTCATAAACAGCACTCTAGACAAGTTAAGAAAGAATAACAAAATTGAAACAAGTAGCAGCTCATAGGACTGACCACTCCAATGACTTCACTCTAGATGAATTAGACAAGGCACTTAAGGAATTAAAGCAGCAGAGGCTCTTGGATTTGCAAAATACATTTTGAGTTCCTAGCCTACTGTGGGGGAAAAAAAACTGGCAAAAGAAACTTTCAAGAACACAAAAATAACAGCTATACTAAAGTCCAATAAACAACCTAATAGAGTAGACAGCTACCATATGATTGCTATAGTTGCATGTTGCTATAAGCGCTTGAAAAGATTTGTCTTTAACAGAAGGAGTTCAAAAAAACTTGAAGCTGTGCCTCTTGAGCAAGCAGGATTCAAATCAAATAGAAGATTTAATGATCAAGAACTCAGTTCCACTACACAGATAGAGGCTGGATTTTTTAAAAATATACAAATCTTCTACAGTTTTTGTTGTCCGCACAACCACCTACGATACAGTCAGGAGAGAGGGACTGATTTATAAACTACTAGCAATTACCCGCGGCTTCGCTCGTGTGGATTTCATAATTTGATCAAAGTAATCATTCCTCGGCATTGTACTAAGCCTTTATCTGAAAATTCCTATTGTATAAAAACTCACCCAAAAATTGAGTTTCATTTACCCAAGAAATTCTTTGTAAACAAAGTTTGTGGTATTACCTTTTGGGGCTATTCTGTAAAGTCGAAAAAATAAATACATGTTTCTTTATTTTTAAAGGAGATTCCAAATACCTATTCCCACAACTGTAACATCTTCTGTTTTTGAGATGCACATAAGTATCCCCATAAAAAGAATTCAACCCCTTGATCACTGCTTCCCACATCCCCACCCCCATCTAAATGTATTTTCCGAAAACAAAATTACATGTTCCTTTATTTTTAAAGGAGATTCCAAATACCAGTTTCCATGTCTGCTACATCTTCAGTTTTTAAGATATAAGTATTGTCATAAAAAATAATTCAACTACTTTTCACTTCTTTTTACCCCCTGTTAAGTGCCTTCTCCGAAAAAAAAAAAGGTACATGTTCCTGTATTTTTAAAGGACTTTCCAAATTCCAAGTTTCTTGTCTCTAACATGATAAGTTTTTGACATGTAATGTAGATATACCCGTACTCATTAAAAAAAATCACCCACTTTTCCCATTCTCTTCAGCCCCTTAATTGGATTTTCCTAAAACAAAAAATATGTGTTTCATTATTTTTAAAGGAGATTCCAGATACCAGTTTTCATGTCTGTACGTCTGTAACACTGTCATTTTTTGAGATAAATGTATACTCATAAGAATAATTCAACTTCTCTTCTTCTTCTTGACTTCTTTCCACCCCTCCCCTGCCTTAAGTGAACTTTCTGAAAACAAAAAATACGTGTTTATTTATTTTGAAAAGAAATTCAAAATACCAATTTTCATGTCTCTTACAGCTTCAGTTTTTAAGATAAAGTATCCTCATAAACATATTTCAACTCCATACTTCCTTATTTTCAACCCCACACCCCTTCATCAATTTTCAGAAAAAAATAAATGTGTGTTTCTTTATTTTTAAAGGACATTCCAAATACTAATTTTCAAAACTTCTTTAGTTTTTGAGATATAAGTATCCTCATAAAAGTAATTCACCTCCTCTTCCACCCCCCTTCCTACCTGTTAAGTTCATTCACCCCTCCCCAAAGTGCGTGTTTCTTTATTTTTAAAGGAGATTCCAAATACCAATTTTCACGTCTGTATCATCTTTAGTTTTTGAGATATAAGTATCCTCATACAAAGTATTCAACTAATTTTTCATTAATTCACCCCCCTTAAGTGGATTTTCCGAAGACAACAGAACACATGTTTCTTTTCTTCGAAAGAAGATTCCAAATACAAATGTTCATGCCTCTAACATCTTCAGTTTCTGAGATATAAGCATCCTCATAAAAAGAATTCAACTACTTTTTCACCCCAGCCCGCTAAGTTGATTCCCTCCTTCCAAAAATGCGTGTTTCCTTATTTCTTAAAGTGATTCAAAATACAAATTTTCACGTATGTAATCAGTTTTTGAGATATAAGTTTCTCCATAAAAAATTATACTTTTTCACTTCCTTTCACCCTCCCCCCTTAAGTGAATTTTCCGAAAACCAAAAAGACTTGTTTCTTTATTTATAAAGGAGCTTCCAAATGCCCATTATCACAACTGTAACATCTTCAGTTTTGAGATATAGGTATCCTCATAAAAAGGATTAGACTCCTTTTTCACTGCCCCGCCCCTAGTTGATCCCCCTCCCCAAATGCGTATTTCTTAATTCTTAAAGGAGATTCCAAATACTAATTTTCACGTCTGTAACATCTTCAGTTTCTGAGATATAATTATCCTCATACAAAGTATTCAATTAATTTTTCAATTAATTAACCCCCTTAAGTGGATTTTCCAAAGACAAAAGATTATGTGTTCCTTTACTTTGAAAGAAAATTCCAAATATAAATTTTCATGTCTAACATCTTCAGTATTTTAGATATAAGTATCCTCATGAAAATAATTCAACTCCTTTTTCACTCCACCTCCATCCGTAGAGTTGGTTTCCTCCCACCCAAAAAGTGTGCGTTTCTTTAATTTTAAAGGAGATTACAAATATCAATTTCCACGTCTGTAATCTTCAGTTTTGAGGTATAACTTTCTCCAGAAAAAGAATTCAATTTTTTTTACTTCATTTCACACTCCCCACTCACGTGAATTTTCCAAAAATAAACAGTACCAGTTTCTTTAAAAGATCTTCCACATACCAATTATCACGACTGTAACATCTTCAGTTTTTGAGATATATGTATCTTTGTAAAAGGAATTCATCTCTGTTTTCATCCCCTTCCTTACCAAGTTGATCCCACCCCCTCCCAAATGCGCGTTCCTTTATTCTAAAGGAGATTCCAAATACCAGTTTTCATGTTTGTAACATCCTTAGATTTTTTGGTATATATACATACATTCTCATACAAATAATTCTACTATTTTTTCAATTCTTTCATCCCCTCCCCCCACCCGTTAAGGATTTTTTCCGAAAACCATAGAATACATGTTTCCTTATTTTTAAAGGAGATTTGAAGTACCAAGTTTCACGTCTGCAACATGTTAAGTTTTTGAGATATACTGTAGATAGGCTAATTTTAAAAATTCACCCCCTTTTTCAGTTCCCCTTAAGTGAATTTTCCGAAAAAATAATATTTATGTTTCTTTAATTTTACAAGAAATTCCCAATACCAGTTTTCAGATCTGTAATATGTTACGTGTCTGAGATAATTTGCAGATATAGTCTTTTTTTTAAATTTCACCCCGTTTGTCACTCCTGTTCACCCCTTTTCTTCGGATTATCCAAAAACACAAAAATACGTGTTTCTTTATTTTCAAAGGAGATTCGAAATACCAATTTTCATGTCTGTAACACCTTCCGTTTTTGAGATATCTCCTCATAATAGGTGTTCAACCCCTTTTCCCCCTTTTATAATCCCGCCTAATGAAATTTTCCCAAAACCACAAAAATATGTGTTTCTTTATTTTTTAAGGCGATTCCAAATACCAATTTTTACGTCTGCAAATGTTTAAGTTTTTGAGATATAGATATCCTCATTTTAAAAATTCACCCCCCTTTTCACCCCCTTAGCGACGGAATATCCAAAAATCCTCCCTTAGCGAGCACCTACATGTTAATATGAATGTATCCCCAAAATTTCATTTCTTTATGTCCAGTAGTTTTGGCTCGGTGATGATGAGTCAGTCAGTCAGTCAGTCAGTCAGTCAGTCAGTCAGTCAGTCAGTCAGGACAAGTTATATATATAGATTATCATACCATGTCAGACCATCATGTGATTATTAAATAACATGCCATCTGTAACACCTTCCCAAGTAGTTATTAGCAATTAAATAAGTACCCAGAGGAAATCGAACAACAATCTCCCTCAGGGTTCAGTTTTAGCACCAGTACTGTTCACTTTTACACTTCCTGACGCAGAGAGTGAGAGTTCTCTGGAAGATCTAGTTACCCACAACAGGTGCAGGTGGCAGGATTGAACATGCAACATGGCCTTGCCAAGTTATGTTCTATTTGGTTTTATTTATACAGCTATGCTATGCCACATGTTTTCTCGTCAGCTCAAGAAAGGACTTCAGACTCTTGAACGACACAGGATTACAATCCCGGCGAGCGGCTAAGAAACACCAGCTCATTGATGAGCAGAAGGTGTACTACCTTGCGTTTGCTGAGGACATCATGCTATGTGATTGGTCGAATGTCATATTCTCTGATGAGAGCACATTTTCCCACAATCATACATACCCCAAATATGAAGTTCTATATGAGTAATGTTTCATTGCTCCTGAGTATCGAACTATGAACTACATCATCATGGTAGTGTGTGACATTGTACAGTCGGACTCAGGATTTTTCAGTGCATTCACGTTCTGTATGGGGAAGTGTACATATCAAAAATTATGTTCTTGGTTTTTCTTATGGATCAGGCTAGAGATTTTACTAATTGATTTTTCTCTTGATTTTTCATCTTAGAGCTGTATAATCCATTTTCATCATCAGCATCATCATCATTATCAGTATTATTATTATCATAAAAATTTGAGGGATCCTTTGGTGACCTCTGGCACCCATTTACCAGCTGAGGCATGAAAACTGTCACCCCGATAATGACTTTAGAACAATAAGCATATTTTTTTAAATTCGTATACATGACTACCTGGAACTTTATCATGATTAACTTTATTTATTTAAGACCTTGTTATTATCTACCCTTCGGATGAACTTCGGATGCTACTATTGAGTTACTATGGAACTGTTTTTAAGAGTATCAAATAGTGCATCCTATCACTACCTAGTACTTATCTTGTGAAATAACATGGCTCGGCAGTGGGCATATACTAGGCTGCCTGTCTGAGGGCTCGACTCGAGCAATGGAAGTTAGTTGTTTGTGTAAGGTTGTGCTGTTACCATGGCAGTTGCAATGCTGTTCATGAACATGAATGTGGTGGACTTCGCTTGAGATGGGGCGATTATTCTTAACCCTGGTTAGTTCAGAGGATGGAACGTACCTGCTTCCTCCCATCCAGAGGATAACCAGTCGTTATTTCTTCGATTTCTCTAAAAGCTGTAAGGCAATTTAGTAACCATATGCGTAGAGATATGCCACACCCATATTTGTGGCCCAACTAAAAGTAATTCTGATGTGTAAAATATTGTTAATGCGAGTGCTTTGTATAAAATTCTATGTGAAATTTGAATTAATTTTGGCCCTGATCTTTGAATATGTGAAATTCTACCATAATGGTGGCTCTATGCATGCCTAAGGGTGGCTACATTTGGCCATGCTCTATGTGATTTTGAGGATACTGTTATTCATTTTATGCATTAACTTAGATTCTTTTCTGTTTGCTTTGGGAGTTGGTTAATTCTTGTGATCTCTATTTCCTTCACTATGTGGTATATTGTAAATTAACATACTTTTTTTTTAAATTTGCTCTAATTTTATTTTGATTTAATTCTGATCATCTCTTATTTATTTGTAACATTTGTTTTTCTTATGGATCAGGCTAGAGATTTCACTAATTGATTTTTCCTTTGATTTTTCATCTTGGAGCTGCATGCTCCCATGTTATTCATTATCATCATCAATATTCTTGGTTCAAAAGGGCCTACTTTGGACCATGCTTCTTCAACTGTTGGGCTTTGATCTTTGCCCAGTATTGGCGCATTTTCTGCTGGTTTAACTCCTTTCTTTCATCAGTCCAGGGGGTACCTTCCTTCTGGGGTTTTTCCTGAAATCCATGGACTTCCTTCAGAGTACATTGTACAGACAGTCTATCTTGAAGATCTGATATTCCCAGTTGTTTAACGCCCTTCACAGTTTCTGTCAGCCAAGTGGTATGGAACTTCTTGTTCTGCCAGAAGGTGAAGAGGCGATTGGTCAGTCTTTTGGAAGGCAGTCTTACTATTTGGCCATAGAAGGCTACTCTCCTTTTCCTAGCATAAGCAGAGAGCCTCTCTGTGCGTTCATAAAGCTTGGAATTGTGCCGTCTACGGAATTCTTAATCTTCCTTTATGAGACCTAAGATCTTCCTGAGAATTCTCCTCCCTCTGACTTCCAGCTTCTCCATCAGACCTTTTTGATTCAATGAAAGACACTCCATGGCATACAGAGCTTCTGGTCATGTGACTGACGTGTAGTGCTTCAGTTTCAGATTGCGTGATAGGCATTTTTTTATAAGTGTTCTTTATCAGTCCATAGGCCAGTTACAACTTGTTAACTCTCACAGATAATAATGCTCCTTCTGGTAAGTTGGGTTCAATCCATTTGCTGAGATACTTCTTCTTCTTATCATTATTATTATTATATGTTTTATTTAGAGTAATCTGTCCTCTTGTGTTTCTTAAATTATGCTTTAAATTGATCTTGATGACCTAAAAATGGAGATAACATGTGTACGCACTGTAAGTGTGTGTCCCGCTTTGAGGGCTGTGTCCATGTTGTTTTTGTCTTTCTAAACTTTTTGTGTGGTTTTTCTTTAATCATTATGTGGGTGATCCTTGTTTAAGGGGGGTGGGATGGTTGTTAAAGCTGACTGGGTTTTGTTTTTTTAAATGGGATTCTAATGGATGTTATGTGGTGCTTCTAATTTGTGGTTTATTTGTTGGATAAATTGGAGTATTATTCCTGATTTAGTGATTTTGAGATGTAGTTTTCATTTATCTTGAGATTTTCTTGATGAGGTATTAAAGTAATTTGGGAAATTGGTGCACTTATTAGTGTTTCACTAAGGCATACAAGGTGAACTACACTCTCCATTTTATTAACATTGGTAACTTTTAACATATCATCAATTGAAAAAGGGACCCCTTATTAATTAATTAGTTTATGGTTTTTTTTGGATGTAATTATAATTACACTCAATGAATTTAAATTTAGTTTTTTCAGGCCTTGGTTGCAATTTCAATCTTGTTTGACATGGGTTCACATCTAACCTTCCATTTTCTTTTTAAATTGTAATTCCATTTCTTAATTTATTAAAGTGTTATCAATTTATACAGGTTTTTCATTTACTGACTTTTGGGAATGTATTCCCATTTCCTTCTTGTCCCAGCCTTTTTAGCTAGCTGAGGGGTGTGAGTTTCATTCTGCTTAGCTATTCTTGGGGCTGGGATACTTTTTCCAAGGTAAGTTATTGTGTAATAATTCTTGTAAGTACCGGTACCTTACCATCTTTCCTTTTTTTTTAAATTTATTATTATTATTTTTTTTTTTTGTTGATTGCAGTTGTGTTGTATTGTTTCCTTGGGATCTGTTTTGGCTAGAGCTCCCTCCTCCTGCCTACTAATATTCAGTTCTACTAGCCACTATCTGCACCAGTAAGAGGTAGTGAAGCCTTAAGGTGCAGGGGTGTCACTGCAATTTTGGAAAATTATGAATTTTATTACTATTCATGCGCACTAAATAAAATAGAATCAAGTAATTTAAACTGATGCTTAGTGAGGAGTAAGTAGATTAAAGAATAATTAAGAATTGATACCCAACTGTGATGTTAAAATTAATAAAATTACCAGAAGATAAAATAAATATTACACTGTACAACAAGAAGGTTTGGAAAAGAGCAAAGAAATCCTGACTACTGACCAACATCAGGGGCGGTGCGTGGTATTGTTGCAGGTTTGCACAACTCCCAATAATTTTACGCTTCATTTGTCGTCTTTTCTTCCTATTTTGCAGTTTAATAAACCTAACATGTACTCTAAAATGTGTTAAAACCAAGCACCTTTTGTCGTTCGATGTACTAATACTTCGTAACGAATCATTAAACTCCGCCGTCTTCAAATCAAACTCAGGGGGTTGACTTTCCTACGCCAAACTCCCTAGCGCATAGCGCGCCGCTATTTAGTTTCAGCAGGGTCAAGCCTAAAGCCTGTATACGATGTATAGCATCAGGTAGCAAGCCCGCCAGTATCGGTCCTAGGGAGTTGCATGAGACCAGCAAGTCCCCTATCGAAAAACAACTCCAAATGTCCCCGTTAGATTGCACCACTCTGCAGAGATGACTTCATCCCTGCTTTCTCTCCACTCGCAACGGTAATTTCTTTTCCACGCCACTAGGGTAAGAGTAAGCTGCACCGCACCATTCACAATGTTACCAACATTGGTACTTCATGGGCAATCATAACCTTTTATTAAATCCCAAAATTTGTTTTGAGGATATACTTTCGGAGGAAACGTTTTCTCATCAGCACAACTTCATGTTATACATTTGCCAACCGTAAAACGAGCTTTGTGCCAACATTGTCACATGTTGGTAAACGGCTGGACTATTGTGACATGGAGTTGTTGGTGTTAATGTAGACGTTATGTTTACATTTATCACGTGCAGGTCTTGGTGTGTTTTCAGGTGATTGAGTGTTTTGGTTCTAGATAATTTTTCTGTGCGTTATTATTAAAACTGATGGATTCTAAATTGATTCTAAATTCGTCACAAAGCTGCCGGTGTTTGTGTAGTTTAGTTTCAACAAATAGTGTATACGGTTTTGGACAAACTGAAACTACGCCATGAACTATCGTCCATCTATTTAGCACAAGAAAGCAAAGCGAAGTCACCTATGTACAGGCCATGAAGGCCCTTGTAGGAGGAAAGGTAAAGGCTTCCACCATTGTTAACCTTGGCAGATGATGGGGTAGAGTGGTTAGCTCTACGCCTGGCCACCTTTGCCCCTAGAAATTAACCTGGTACTCATTTTTGGTGTATACTGAGTGAACCTCAGGGCCATATGCACCTCCGGAAGTGGAAATCTCGTTTCTTAAATTTTACGACTTCCTGGCGGGGATTCGAACCCACGTCCTTCCGGGCGAACCGAGCACCTCGGCCAGGCAGCCCCTATTTAGCCCAAGAACTCAGATCATTGTCGGGTCCTGTTAGTTTAGCAGAGTTTATAATAACCAACAACCTAGAGAGAACGTTCACTGAACTGAGTGCTTGAAACTGCTGAAGTTTAATTCTTACAATCCCTATGACGTCTGTCGAAGCAGAAAGATGTTTTTCTACTTTGAATAAAATAAAAACTTCCTTAAGGAACTCTATGACCCAGGAAAGATTGTCGGCCTTGGCGATGCTTTCTATAGAAAGATATCTGCTGATGGAAATCGCAGACTTCAATCAACGGGTGACTGACAAGTTTGCATCAATGAAAAACAGGAGGGGGAATTTTATGTTGTTTTACCCTTTTTTTGGACTGATCAAGATACTTGGAACTGTAAATAAACATTGCAAGATGCGAGAATTATTTTTGAAGTGATTTTTGTGTTTAAATTTTATGTAGTTGTATTTTATGAGTGTCATTTAAATTAATGTCAGGAAGTGTGAAGAAATGACATTCTGAACATTTTAATGTAACTTGAAGAATTTATTGAAAATTATTTTTTTATTGTTGTATAGAAGAATTACTGAAAGTATTATCATTGTATATTCTGTATGTAAAAATTGTAACATTGTACTTTGGTGAAACGCGTGCAGCACATAACTTTTGGATCAATGGGTACTGCACGTGGAGAGATTAGGTGATGCAATTCCTCTTGCATCACCAAGTTAGGAAATGACCATATATGGTCAAGTAATTGGATTGGTCGGAACAACGACCTTTCCAATTGGCAAAAAATGGTAATCTAGAGGAATTCAGTGTCCTATTGGTTGTTTGTGATCTGGCCATTTCCGGCTTCCTGCCGGCTTTATATGTGTGAAGCGAGTTCTTGGCATCATTTTCCATCAGACCGCCTTAGCGAGCGTTCGCACTCGGAGCCTTGTTCCCTTCGGGGAACTCCACTCTTTCTTGGTAAGTGCTATTTCTATGTTGTTGATTTTATTTAATTCCTTCTAGTGTTTCGGCATTTTCTCTTTTAACGTAACCTTCAATGATTTAAATTCAATGTGTCAGAGTTTGCCCTAGATTCCTGTCGCCTCTAATTTCAATTTTCTGAGTGACTGTTTTTGCCAGACAGTCACCTACATTTTGTTATCCACCATATATTGTAATTCTGCAGATGTTAAACCTTGTGGTATACAAATTTACTGAAGTATCCTGATTATGTCTTTATTTCGGTTTTGGGGATCTGTATCTTTTTGTAGTGATTATTTGGACTTGGAAGGCTGTGGGGAATTTTATAGGTTCATGTATTCATTTGGTATGATCACGTGTTTATTTATTGGTTTGTTTGTTTATATTTTCTGTGTGGGAACATTTGGAATTGTTTGATGATGACACTGCTTCAAGATTATTAAATTATTGTGAAAAATTAATCTTAAAACTGTTTAAAGGTAAGATGAAATATTTGCAAGACATACTGTGGCACACGTGCCAGATCAGGTAGATGCTTCCAGGAGTTTCCGGTTGCATAATATTGCATTAGTTTGGAAATTTCTTGATGTTACAAGAGGTACTTGATCAGCAGAATCTGCTGGGCCCTTATTGGCCATAATAAAACTATTTGTGATTGGCGGATGAAGGAAAATAAGGGACGCTCATTGGTTGTTTCACGATGTCACCATTTCCAGTAGAGGAGCTCTTGGCGAGAACCGCGCTCTTCGAAGTCGTCTTGTAATTTTGACCGCTGAAGGGAGAGGTTGTCTTCTCCAGGTGATGGGTCTTCTTGGCCCCTCCAACAGGTAAGCACTTAGCGTTTTCATTTTTCGGCTAGTAATCTTCAAATGTAGTGTTTTGTTTAATTTCTGTTTTTGCCGGAGCTTACCCGTTTTTCCTTCAGTCACCAAATTTACTTAACATGACTTAGCCTTTATGGCAAATCATGTCATATTTGTTAAGAGACAGTTCCCATTTCTTTTGTTTTTGTAAATTGTGTGTTGAATGTCTTTCAATGTAATTGTAAATTTCCCCATTGGGGCTGTCTCATAGTTCTGCGTCATCTTAGAGTATTCACATTTAGGACGGGCACCCTTTCTCAGAAGTGTTTTTTAGGGGGCTGCCTCCTAAAGGTGCTCTGCACTAGGATAATAATCTTAAATGTTGTGTTCTCCTTTCTTCCATGTATATCCTTCTGACTGTATCATGTTACTTACATTTTATTCTTTCTGACAGTATTATGTGATTTAAATGTTACGCCATGAAATTTGAACATTGTGTGGAGATGTTCTGTCCAAAAGTTACATAAAGTAACATAACTGAATTCGAACCTTCTGGGTAATTTTGTAATTATTGTTTGTATTATTTCCCATTTAAAAAGTGTAATTTTTGACCACATTTGCGTGTTAATTCCATTTAAATTATTAAGTAAACTATTTTTGAAATGGAATCACCACTGATTTTGCTTCTTCAACATTGCCAATACCTTTCACTGACGGATATGGTTCCTAGCCGCTTTACATTCCCTTCCTTAAGTCGTCATGTATATGCCTTTGCTGGCAGGACCTAGTGTTTACAGTGCACTATGTCTTCTGGTATGGGATAGAGCAATTTGTTACTTTCATTGATCTGTCTCTGTCTTATCCTTGGCTTTGATTATATGAAAGTGACTGAGGTATGAGCGATGCTAGTAATGCCATTCCTTCTGCAGCCAGTCCCTGCTATGAATGGTGTGAAAACATTGCTCATAGGGTTGGTTGGTGCATGCATTTCAGTGGGCTTGGCAGACTGATATGTAATAGCAACTTCTGGCTCGGTGAGGAAAGCAACGGGAAACGACATCACTCCTCATTTCCCTAGTACACCTCTTCAGTGATGCCTAGGCCATCTATGACAGTTGATGGCAGAGCTGTTGAGGATCCAACCATCCTTAGGGCTGAAGACTGAACATACACAGTCGTCATGTTGCTTAACCGGACCATTACTGTTTGTTGTTTTTGTGTGAAAAAGTACGTGTGTTTTAATATCTTTAATTGTGTCTAACATTTTAAGTGTGCCTTTATTATTTATTTTTATTGTTATCATTTACCTTTATTTTAATTTGTGTTTGTGTGTAACAACGAGGTTACATAATGGTAGCAGGTATTATTATTATTATTATTATTATTATTATTATTACTACTTGTAGATGTATTATCCTGATTATGGCTACACTTTCGTTAAAGTCTATTTAAACATCCTTGGTTTTAATATGTTAAGTATCAGCTAATTTGCAATTCTTTTATTTGTTTCTTTTGAAGTTATATTTTGTTAATGTTAATAAGTAAGAGTTTGAGGGTAAATCTTGTGGACCTTTTCTTCCCCATAACGGCATACCTTCCCATAGAACTCAATAAGGGCTCCTACACGTTCCACACTCCTTCCTTAGTTGTCATTGTTAGGCCTATAAGTTGTTTCCCTTGCATGTGGTTTGATTTTGTGTATTTATAAGTCTACCGTTGTTTCCAAGCTTAGATGTAAATTCGCCACTATTTTTATAGTTTTCTATTTGTCTTATTTTATTATTATTATGTGTTCACGCTCATGGTCTAATCCATGTTTTTCTTATTTTAATTCATATTATGATTATTCTTATTATTTGTGTACGTGCTCAATTGCGGCTACATAAATAAATAAATAAATAAATAAATAAATAAATAAATAAATAAATAAATAAATAAATAAATAAATAAATAAATAAATAAATAAATAAATAAATAAATAAATAAATACTTTCCTATCCTCTTTCTTACCTTTAATGACCTATCATATTCATACACTTTTCTCTTGCATTTCCATTCTTTATGTAATAAATATTGAGAAAGGGACACATAGGAAGTATGAGAAGAACTTACTGACATGAGAAGGAAATAGATATACACCCACTCACCTACTTGATAATTAAGGCTACCCTCAGCAACCATCTTCATTGAGCGAGATCACTTCTGGTTTCAACAGGTCCATTTTGTGGATATCAACAATTGTCGAGTTTTCAGAACACTTGTCTTCGAGTTCTTCTCGATGGCTGAGATCACCAGCTGATGCTGCTGGACTGATGGGTGTGATGATGATTTCTGTGGCAGCTGCTGCAGTCCTCAACAGTGCTGTGTCCTCACAGTCATCACATCCATCCCAGGAGTCATGAGGGTCATCCGCAGGAGACACGGCAGCACCACCTGCATCATTCACATACATAAACATTCTCATACTTCAAAGTTCTGGACTTCCAATAACTTCTGCCAGCCTCCTTTGAAATAATAATAATAATAATAATAATAATAATAATAATAATAATAATAATAATAATAATAATAATAATAATAATAATAATAATAATAATAATAATAATAATAATCTGGCCAGGATACCCTGCTACGATAATGGAGTAGAGAGTACTGCCATCAACTCAACGCCGAGTGTTGGACGACGGAAAATGACCTAAGGGAGCCAACGGCTTCGGGCGGATGAGCTCTCCTTAGGAGTGTGATGGCCCTTAGTGAAGGAAAGTTCACTAAAATCCATCAAATGAAGGGGTCAACAGCTCCAATGGTGAAGGAGGACAACAAATCCCAACGGCAAAGGAGGTGGAAGAACTGCCTTTAAAACTTAAATCCACACATGCCTGTTCTCACGAGTGGTGTTGTGGTCAGCGTTTGTACACCATGTGAGGTGCGGCTGAGAAATAAACTCAACGGCTCACATCCACAGTTTTAATATTGGAACGATCAACAAACCGTTCCCCAAGAAAGACAACTAACCTATGCATGATGCAAACTTACAGAATAACTACTCCAGGTGGTAATCGGAAACATCAATCCACCACGGCAGTATGCCGTGCAACTGGGCCTAAGGATTCTGGAGAGCCCAGAACAGCATGCAAGAAGGTGTTGGAGCCTTCTACTGATGAGCCATCAACTAACAGCAAACTGAGACCAAATTAAAAATACTTCTTTGGTACGCTAAATGTTAATACACTTCTGAAAGTTGGAAAACTAAAAGAACTAATCAAAATTATAGATGACCAGAAAATATTAATACTTGCTCTTCAGGAAACCAGATATACAGTAATATGTTAGACTCAGAAAATTACAGAATGTACAAAGGAAAACCGGGGAAAAGAATAATGAAGAATGTCCCCCACCTAGGAACTACTTTCATAGTACACAAGAGCATGAAGGAATCAGTCCAAAACTTCTATTCACCATCTGAAAGACTGTCTCTCTTGAGCATAATGTGGAAATAAAAATTATACATTAATTAATACTCATGCTCCAATAAATGATGATAACAGGAAAAATCCTGACAAAGTGGAAGAGTACTGGGAACTCTTGGAAAACGAAATCAACAAAATTCCTGCAGATCACATCAAAGTGTTATTTGGAGACTTCAATGCACAAGTTGGGAGAGAAACGATTTATAAGAAGATTGTAGGAGAGTTCCCGGCACACAAAAGAACAAACAGAAATGGAATAAGGCTTGTAGAGCTATGCAAAGCTTTTAATCTCAAACTAATATCTACCTACTTCAAAAAACTGAGTAGAAAACAAAAAAACCTGGCAGTCTCCAAACCTACACCTCAGGGAATTCCAAATTGACCGCGTAGCTATCTCTGCTAAGAGCAAAAAAGAGATCCAAAATATCAAGGTAAAAAAAGGAGCCAACATTGAGAGTGATCATTACCTCACGACCATAAAAATGAGATTCATCCCTTAAAATAGACAAAACAAGAGAACAAACAGGAGAACTAAATTTGATGCTGTAATGTCAAAAAACACCTCGGAAGTAAACCAAAAATTCAAAGAGAAGTTAGAAAAGGACAGTGAGAATTGGGAGGATCTGAGAACAAAAATAACTAAAGCTGCACAGGAACTATGCCCTCTGAAGAAGGAAAAGAAACACAGATGGTGGAATGAAGAATGTGAAGAGGCCATAAATGAGAGACTGGAGGAAACAATAAGGTATCAACCACCCAGTCTCAGTTTTAAAGACGAAAATGAAAAAATCAAACTAAACAACAATGACAATAGTGAAATTTTGGCACGTAATTTTGAAAAACTACTCAACTGCGAAGAACCTGAAGAAAGATTAGAATTCAGTCAACCACAAACAGAAGCTAAACCCTCGGACCCACCAGATGAGAAAGAAATATATGACATAATCTGAAGTTTAGCCGCCTCTCTGGATCAGTGGTAGAGTGTTGGCCTCTGGATCCCAAGATAGCGGGTTCAATCCCGGCGGAGGTAGTCGGATTTTTGAAGGGCGGAAAAAAAACCATTTGACACTCCATGTCATACGATGTCGGCATGTAAAAGATCTCTGGTGACACATTTGGTGTTTACCTGACAAAATTCATTAAATCTCGGCCATAGACACCCAAGAAGGTTTCGGTTTACTTGGTCTGCCATCTAGGAGGCCTAGTGTAAAACGGAACATCAAAATTGACGAGCATACAGCCAGATGGCATCAAATTGAAGTGTCTGCACATGGTAGCCGGGGCTATACGATGATGATGATGATGATGATGATTATTATTATCATTATTATTATTATTATTATTATTATTATTATTATTATTATTATTATTATTATTATTATTATTATTATTACACTGACTGACAGTGACAATGCAACACCAAGGAGGAGTGGTTCGAAAGGGATGAAAGTTGGGGAAAAAACAGAGTCGGCACGGAAGAATAATTGATGTTTATTTCAAACCGATATGCAGGTTACACAATGCGCACGGCATCGACTCAGTAGGATGTAGGACCACCGCGAGCGGCGGTGCACGCAGAAACACGTCGAGGTACAGAGTCAATAAGAGTGCGGATGGTGTCCTGAGGGATGGTTCTCCATTCTCTGTCAACCATTTGCCACAGTTGGTCGTCCGTACGAGGCTGGGGCAGAGTTTGCAAACGGCGTCCAATGAGATCCCACACGTGTTCGATTGGTGAGAGATCCGGAGAGTACGCTGGCCACGGAAGCATCTGTACACCTCGTAGAGCCTGTTGGGAGATGCGAGCAGTGTGTGGGCGGGCATTATCCTGCTGAAACAGAGCATTGGGCAGCCCCTGAAGGTACGGGAGTGCCACCGGCCGCAGCACATGCTGCACGTAGCGGTGGGCATTTAACGTGCCTTGAATACGCACTAGAGGTGACGTGGAATCATACGCAATAGCGCCCCAAACCATGATGCCGCGTTGTCTAGCGGTAGGGCGCTCCACAGTTACTGCCGTATTTGACCTTTCTCCACGCCGACGCCACACTCGTCTGCGGTGACTATCACTGACAGAACAGAAGCGTGACTCATCGGAGAACACGACGTTCCGCCATTCCCTCATCCAAGTCGCTCTAGCCCGGCACCATGCCAGGCGTGCACGTCTATGCTGTGGAGTCAATGGTAGTCTTCTGAGCGGACGCCGGGAGTGCAGGCCTCCTTCAACCAATCGACGGGAAATTGTTCTGGTCGATATTGGAACAGCCAGGGTGTCTTGCACATGCTGAAGAATGGCAGTTGACGTGGCGTGCGGGGCTGCCACTGCTTGGCGGCGGATGCGCCGATCCTCGCGTGCTGACGTCGCTCGGGCTGCGCCTGGACCCCTCGCACGTGCCACACGTCCCTGCGCCAACCATCTTCGCCACAGGCGCTGCACCGTGGACACATCCCTATGGGTATCGGCTGCGATTTGACGAAGCGACCAACCTGCCCTTCTCAGCCCGATCACCATACCCCTCGTAAAGTCGTCTGTCTGCTGGAAATGGCTCCGTTGACGGCGGCCTGGCATTCTTAGCTATACACGTGTCTTGTGGCACACGGACAACAGGTTCTACAATGACTGTCGGCTGAGAAATCACGGTACGAAGTGGGCGATTCGCCAACGCCGTGTCCCATTTATCGTTCGCTACGTGCGCAGCACAGCGGCGCATTTCACATCATGAGCATACCTCAGTGACGTCAGTCTACCCTGCAATTGGCATAAAGTTCTGACCACTCCTTCTTGGTGTTGCATTTGCTCTGTCAGTCAGTGTATTATTATTATTATTATCATCCAAAGTCTGAAAAACAATAAGGCTGCAGGGGAAGATTTGATTTTTGCAGAACTGTGGAAAGAAGCAGGCAGTCAAGCAAGACAGGAACTGACAAACATAATACAAGAAATATGGCGAATGGAGAAAATCCCTAATGAATGGAAGAATGCACTGATACACCCATTATATAAGAACGGTGACAAAACAGATGTGAACGATTACAGAGGAATTTCCCTAGTAGCAGTTACATATAAAATACTGTCAAAAGCTCTTCGTAATATAATTGAACCAATAATAGACAAACAAATTGGAGAATACCAAGGTGGGTTCAGAAAAGGCAGATCATGTGCAGAACATATTCTAAACCCAAAAACTACAATACGAGACAGGGTTATAAAGAACAAAAACTATGTCATGGTTTTTATGGACTTCAAAAAAGCGTATGATTCAGTAGACAGAATTTTGGTACTGAACATTTTAGAGGAATTTGGAGTTGACACATAAACAATCAATATAATTAGCCAAACTCTGACTGAAACAAAGTTCAGAGTGAAATTTATGGGAGAGATCTCAGATAAATTTGAAATTAAAACTGATGTCAGGCGGGGAGATGGGCTTTCCCCAATTCTTTCAAATATCATCCTGGAAAAGGTAATAAGAGTATGGGAAGAAAGACTTAAAGAAAGGGGACTCCATCATGAGATAAGATTAGGTTCAAAGCACAAAGGGGTTGGTGTCAACTGTTTGGCCTTTGCTGATGACATAGCAATCCTCTCTGGAAGCATAGAGACTGCCTTAGAGCAAATCAACCTTTTGAAAGAAATAGCAGGAAAAGATGGACTTCAGACTAAATTCATGTCAAATATTAGGGATTCACCCACAGAGCTAAAAGCAGAGTATGGGAAAATCAACAAGGTTAATAAATTTAAATATCTAGGTGAAATAATTCAGATTAATGCACTCTATAAGGAAGCAAACAGATTAAGAGCAAGAAAACTGGAGCTAGCATACCAACTCGCAAAAGATACCTACAATAAGAAGAATCTCTCAAGGAAAACTAAAATCGCCAGGCTGAGTGGCTCAGACGGTTGAGGCGCTGACCTTCTGACCCCAACTTGGCAGGTTCGACTCTGGCTCAGTCCGGTGGTATTTGAAGGTGCTCAAATATGTCAGCCTCGTGTCGGTAGATTTACTGGTACGTAAAAGAACTCCTGCGGGACTAAATTCCGGCACCTCAGCATCTCCGAAAACCGTAAAGATTAGTTACTGGGACGTAAAGCAAATAACATTTAAAAAAAACTAAAATACAACACTACAACACAGTAATCAAACCAGAGAGTCTGTATGCCACAGAATGCATGTTCTCTATGAAAGCTAGTGAAATAGAAGAGATAGAGAAGAAAGAAAGGAAAATATTGAGGAAAATTTGGGGACAATTGAAAATGAAGGAAGGAGAATTTAGACATACGAGGAATAAATATCTATACAAGGATGAAGAAATGAAAGGCTGTTAGACACGATCAGGAAGAGAAGAAAATATTTGGTCACATAATGAGGATGGATAACAGTAGATTGACAAAATGAGTATGTAACCATGTTTACAGGAACAAGAATGGCAACCAGTAGATCCAAGGAGTAAAAAAAGATTTGACAGAGACTGGAATAACAGACAATGTAATACAATACAGAATAACTTTCAGAAGGTTGATACAAAATTTCAAGGGATTCCAGGGAAAGGAAAGGAGGAAAAGTAATAATAACATCTGGACACAAGAGAGGAGGAAACAGCATAGTGAATGGATGAAGAACTACTGGAAGTCAAGAAAAGAAGGATTAAGATGAATGCACAGTGTTACTTTCCGTGGTCCTTAGAGGGCCAAAATCAACGTAAGGAAAAAAAATAAAAATAAAATAATAATAATTGAATTTCGAGGGGTGGATAAAAATCCTTTTGTCACTCCATATTGTATTATGTTGACAGGTGCAAGATCTCTGGCAATGTGTCTGGTGCTTGCCCAACAGAATTAATCAAAACTCAATAACAGGTTACCTATTACGAGTTCTAGTTTCTCTGCCATATGGGGGGGAATGGAATGTCAAAGTTCACCCACAGGCAGCCTAAAAACATATGAACCAAAATGCCTGCATACAGTAGCTGAGGATACAAACAATACTTTCTTTTTTACCAGCATTTTTCTTACAACAATTCCATAGCATACTTTTCATTCCTCTCAGTCAGCCTCCTTGTACCTTCCTGTTATGTGGTAAAGGATCAATTAAGTGAACATAAGTAAAAATTATAAAGATGATGAAACTCCTTGGCATTATAAGCATCATTAGCTTGTGACTACAGATGTTGGTGCACGACAGATCATTAAGTGGTCAAGCACAAAGGATCCCAAGTGATCCTCAGTTTTGTTCTTGATATTAAGTGAATCTATTTAGAGTCCTCAAAACTGTCTTCAATTAACAGAACAACTGAGAGTTGAATGCAGATTTCCCAGACATGAAAATATAACAGTAACTAGAAGGGCTTTGAAATTGTATCCAACAAAAGCAAACTGGTGATGGAACATCCTGACTCTTTTTTGTAAAACAGGATTGATAAATAGTGACTGAACAGCTGATAAGAGGTGAGAAATTCAGATGTAAGTGTAAACAATTCAGTAGCCTACCTTTTATATTGTAAAATATAGTATCAAGACCATCAATGCACATTTATGTTCAGACAGATACAAAGAAAATATTAATTCATGGAAGAATAACAATTCATTCTTAATTCCAAAATAAGTTACAGGCCTAGTTAATTTCTACATAATGTGATGAAATTAATGCCTGCCTTTAAGAAAGGATGTTAGGAAAAACTTAAAACGGTCCACCTTTTCAATACAAAAATGTTATATTTATTTATAACATGTATTTGCACTTGGAACTAGTTTCGATGCTGTGTTTGCGTCATCATCAGCCAAAATGTGGGAAATAGGCAAGATGTAGGCATTTATATTACACAAGGTGTTACATTAAACAATACACATCTTATAAGGAGACAAAAACAGGGACGAATATAGAAACAAATGAATCGTTGAGAAAACAAAAGTTATACATATTAAAAATAACCTTAACCACATATCTTGCAGTGCGAAATGAAGGAGTTATATTATATTCAAGATCATGCTTTCACGTCTCTGCACAATATTTAAAAATGAAATTTACCGTGGTCTTTATAGCTATTGTTGAAAGTGAAGGAGGATTTCCTGTTGTGCATGTTTATCAAGAACTCAAGGGAGACTTCATTAGTTAGTCGGAACATAAAAAATGATGAACTCTTCTCAGAAGAACTCTTAAGGTTTCACATTACTTTTTCCTGCCTGCTGGCTCTTCAGAAATGTATGCGCGTGTGTTTTGTATTCATGAATCATTCAAGATGAATATTTTCGCACTACAAGATGTGTGGTTAAGGTTATTTTTAATATGTATAACTTGCCTTCTCAACGATGCATGTGTTTCTACATTCGTCCCTGTTTTCATCTCCTCGTAAGATGTGTATTATTTAATGCAACACCTTGCATTAAAAAACCGGGTTATATGAAGGAATTATATCATGTTCAAAATCATGCTTTCACGTCTCTGCACAATATTTAAAATAAAATTTTACCGTTGGTCTTTAGAGCTATTTTTGAGAGTGAAGAAGAATTTCCTGTTATGTATGTTTATCAGGAACTCAAGGGAGACTTCATTAGTTAGTCGGAACATAGAAAAAATGAGGAACTCTTCTCAGAAGAACTCTTAAGGTTTCACTTTACTTTGTCCTGCCTGCTGGCTCTCCAGAAATGTGTGCGCGTGTGGTTTTTTTTTTAAAATTATATTCAGGAATCATTCAAGAAGAACACTATCGCACTGCAAGATATGTGGTTAAGGTTATTTTTAATATGTATAACTTTTGTTTTCTCAACGATTCATTTGTTTCTATATTCGTCCCTGTTTTTGTCTCCTTATAAGATGTGTATTGTTTAATGTAATGCCTTGTGTAATATAAATGCCTACATCTTGCCTATTTCCCACATTTTGGCTGATGATGACGCAAACACAGCGTCGAAACTAGTTCCAAGTGCAAATACATGTTATAAATAAATATAACATTTTTGTATTGAAAAGGTGGACCATTTTAAGTTTTTCCTAACATCCTTTCTCAGTTCAATACGGACAAAATGAAATTCCTATGTTTAAATGCCTTTAAGACGATGTTAAACTCAGGAGTCTAATGGGTTGGGGTATAATGAGGAAGAATTGTTTCTCCAAACTACAAATAAATATTCTGTAATTGATTTTCATTTGTAGATAAATTTTGTGGTTCATGGTATAGGTTACTGTAGTCAAGTCCTAGTTTCTGAACCATGGGTAACTGCTGAGTGGCCTAGTAAGTGGTCCTGAGAGTCAAGATAGCAGTTGCTATGGAATAGGAGTGGGCATCTCCCACATACTCTGAGTCATGTCCTCATTGTGCTCAGGCAGCCAGGACTACACCGTTAGAGGAGAGAATCTTATTGAAACTACAGTATGTGTAAGTAGGGTAGCATCCTCTGGGAGTGACTGACAAGCCAGGGGCTCCTTGAAAACAGCTCTGTGAAGGAAATGGAATTTGATGAGGGGCCATCGATATTAATGGGGATTATGGACGAAAGAAAGAGATAAAGTAAGTAGAACTGGCTCATATTATAAGATGTTCTTGACCAGTGTAAAACAGGAAGGGTAGATAGTGAGGAGCAAATGTTTATTAGGAAAATGAAAGCATGCAACATAGTTTCTCTTAGGCTTGTAAATTAATTAATCATGTGGATAGATGTAGCAGTAGGAAGAATTAGGATAAGAATTGTCTCTGTGTATTCACCATGTGAGGGAGCAGATGAGGATGAAGTAGACAAGTTTTATAAAGCACTGAGTGATATTGCAGTAAGGCTCAACAGCAATGATAAGATAGTGCTAATGGGCAATTTCAATGTGAGAATTGGAAATAGGGCTGAAGGATGTAAGAAGGTAATGTGAAAATGTTGTAAAGATATGGAGGCTATCAAGAGTGGAAACTGTTTACTGGACTTCTGTGATAGTTTGGGATTAGCAGTTACAAACTCATTTACCGCTACACATAGGGCACCAAATCCATAACAGAGTATATTGTACCTGACTTTGAATTTAGGAAATCTGTTGCGAATGAGCAGATATTCCAGGAATCTTTTGATGACACAGACCACTATCTGATCTGTAGTGAACAAAGTATATCTAAGCCTAGGGTAGAGAAAGTGAAGGGTAGAGAATCTCCAGGACAAGGAAATTAAATGGAAGTACACAGTTACTATTAGAAAAAGGTTCCAAAGAAGAGACAGTCAACAGGTTTGGGATGTAGAAAGAGAAAGGGAGGCATACATGGTTGCTGTAGTAGAAATGGGAAAAGAATGTCTAGGAATAACTGGGTGTAAAGGTGGGAAAAAAAGCAAACATCATAGTGGAATGATGAAGTCAGGGCAGCTTGTATACATAAATCAGGATGCATATAAAAATAATAGCTCCAAACAAGAATTAACACAGACAGGGAGTTGTATACATGTGAAACAAAGAGAGCAAAACAAATCACTGTAGAGTATAAGAATACATCGTGGGACGATTTTGATGTATGTATGTATGTATGTATGTATGTATGTATGTATGTATGTATGTATGTATGTATGTATGTATGTTCAGTCCTCAGCCTAAAGGCTGATTGGATCCTCACCAGCTCTGTCATCAGCTGTCACAGATGGCCTAGGCATCACTGAAGAGGCATACTAGGGAAATGAGGCGTGAGTTAGTTTCCCGCTGCTTTCCTCACCGAGCCAGAAGTTGCTATTACGTATCAGTCCGCCAAGCCCACTGAAATGCATGCATCAACCGACCCTATGAGCAACATTTTCACACCATTCATAGCAAGAACTGACTGCATAAGGATTGGCATTACTAACATTGCCTCATACCTCAGTCACTTGTCAAAGCCAAGGATAAGACTGAGACAGGTAAAATGAAATGGCGTATGGCTTTTAGTGCCGGGAGTGTCCGAGGACATGTTCGGCTCGCCAGGTGCAGGTCTTTTGATTTGACTCCCGTAGGCAACCTGTGCGTCGTGATGAAGATGAAATGATGATGAAGACGACACATACACCCAGCCCTTGTGCCAGCGAAATTAACCAATGATGGTTAAAATTCGGGACCCTACCGGGAAACGAACCCGGGGCCCCTGTGGCCAAAGGCCAGCACGCTAACCATTTAGCCATGGAGCCAGACACTGAGACAGGTCAATGAAAGTAACAAAATTGCTCTAGCCTGTACCAGAAGACAGCAAAGGCATATGATTTTAATAATGACCTGGAAAGTTTTGGTCAAGCCGCAGGGAAACTATTCTGGACTGTAATAAAGAATCTTAGAAAGGGAAGGAAAAGGGAAATGAATAGTGTTCTGAGTAAATCAGCTGAAATCATTGTAGATCCCAGGGAATCACTAGAAGGAATATTTCAAAAATAATCTCAGTATAAAAGGACATTTTTCACTTGAAATTCTAAGCAAAGGAGCTTATGTGGAGGAGAACAGCAATGGCAGTGAAATCATGCTCAAGGAAATGGAAAGGATGGTAAATAAACTTTTTGTCATAAATCAGCAGGAATAGATGAAATTAGACCTGAAATGGTGAAATATAGAAGAAAGGCAGGGATGAAATGGCTTCATGAGATTAGCATGAAATTGGGTGATGTGCCTTTTGATTAGAAAAAAAAGCAGTAATTGCATCCATCAAGGGAACAAGAAGGATTGCAACAACTATCAAATTGTGTCAATGATCAGTATAGCAAGCATTTTCGAAACAAGGGTGTGATCGATGGTAAAGAGTAATTTGGATGAAAACCAAAGTGGTAAGACAATTATATTTATGTTTTGTAGATCTAGAGTAGGCATATGACAAAAAGTACAAAGGGAAAATATGATAGCCATATTGAAGAATTATGGGATTGTGGGAAGGTTATTGGCAATCAAAGGCATTTATGTTAACAATTGGGCTTCATTGTTGGTAGAACAAGTCCCTGGTTCAAGATAGTCACAAGGGTTCAACTAGGCTGTAATCTTTCACCTTTGTTGTTCATCGTCTACATGGATCATTTACTGAGACATATAAATAGCAGGGAGGAATTCAGCTGGGTGGAAATGTAGTAAGCAGTTTCACCAATGTCAACGATTTGGTCCTAATGGTGGATTGTGCTGAAAGCCTGCAATCTCATATCCTGGAACTTGAAAAGATGTGTGGTGAATATGATATGAAACTTAAGATTTCCAATATGGTACTAAAGTAATGCCAGTAAGAAAGAAACCTAATAGGATTGGTTGTCAGGACAGGAATACAAGACTGGAACAGGTAGATCATTGTAGGTAAGTTACTTAGGATGTGTATTCTCCCAGGATGTTAGTATAGCAAGTAAAAATCTAGGTGCAACATAACTAATGCAGTAAGCTTGCAGTTGCAATCAATGATAATCTATAAGAAAGAAGTCAGCTCCCAGACAAAACTATTTTTACATCAGTTTAATTTCAGACTGACTCTGCTTTATAGGAGAGGAATCTGGGTGGACTCATGATATCTTGTTCATAAAGTTCGAAGTAAAGGACATGAAATTAGTGAGAATGATTTCTGGTACAAACAGGTAGGATTGGCAAAATGGTTTCAGAAGAGATAAAGGCTATGTTAGGAATAAAGTAAATGGATCAAGCTGTACACATAAACCTGCTTCTGTGGTGGAGTCATATGAAGGGATTGGGGGAAGACAGGAAAATCAAGGATTCAGAATGGAGGGTGAAGGAAATAGAGAGACCAAAGCGACAATGGATAGACTCAGTTTTTCATTATTAACCCGGGAGAGGTCTTTTAGACCAGGTTCATATTATTCACATCACCATTTCTGTTTGCTGTGTACTGGTACCCTTCTGAATAGATTTTAACTAATCCTAACAGAGAGTTTCAGCAATACTTTCCCACACTCTGTTGGTCCACTGTTGCCTGGCAAGTCAGATCACAAATTACTTATTTCAGATCTGGTCTTTTGCACTGCACGTGGCCTGCCTAATTTTTCATTTTATAATGAATTGCAAAGAAGTGGATGGAATCAGGCAGCTTTTAGAGAGTGTAGAGAAAGAAAAATGCAACAGAAACAAAGTGCTTAGAGTTGAACAAGACAGAAAAAGAGGAAAGAAATTGCTTATCCAGGGAGATGAAGGTAGGGAAGCATATGCAGCATCCTAAAAGAATGCAGCAAACGGAACTCATCTGGGGTGGAATGTCAACAATCTGTACCATCGAGGTAGGAAGCAAGGCCTGGTCAAGTCGCCTACTGTGGTGAGTTCAAATACAGCAAGGCCAAGACATAGTGCAGCACATGTTAGTTGTACATCTGCAAGGAACGTACAGATTCAACTTGTGTTAGATGTGTGCAGGGAAATAGGGTGACAAAGGCAAATGATTAGGCCTATGAGGAACTGAAGTACTCATGACGAATGACGTACTTTTTGTATTATTGTTATTTCAGGCATTGCAACAATTATTATTAGAAGTACAGTAATTAATATGTTTACAGTATTGCGGCAGTATAAAGACAGCAGGGGGAATAGATTGAAATTTCTTAATTTGTTGTTTTAAAAATTAGTTTTTGTTGTTGTATAAGATTTTGTTCGGTTTGGACCTTTGGATCTGGAAGAATTCTGTTTTAGAAACTTTTATTTATGTGTTGTATCAAAATTATCATTTGTCTGTGAATTTTAATATTTTTGTTTTTTGTCCAAATTGGTGAAATATCCTATACTGCACGCCAATTTTGGAAGCGCGTTTCCTGTTGCGTAAACAAAGACTTTTCTCGAATATTTTTTTTATCTCTGTGTCAGCAAGAACGAAGAGACTTTTGATTGGAGAAAATAACAGTTAATGTAACTGGTGAATGTGAAAGTTGAAGGTAAATACTATATTCCGATTGGTACTCTTTGGTGTTTGTACCAGTTCCTGTTTCTGGATCTTACCCCGCTCCTTCGGTGGGAGTGAGGTAGGATCTAGTTCTTTGAATATCTGACCATCGAAGTGAGTGGTTGTGCTCCACCTTTGGTCCCCTCATGGGGAAACCTGGTCTTAGGGTAAGCACTGTTTCTATGTTTATTTCGGTTTTCAACTTCATTTAAATGTGATAATTTTTTTTCTTACGCAGGAGTTTATCCTTGAGTTTCACGTTCACTGCTAAATTTATCGAAATGACTTAGCTTTTCAGCTAAGATCTTGTACCTTTGTAACTTATAATGTAATTATCCCTTGGGTTTGCCTCCCCTTATTTCTGTGTCGCCTCACATAAGTACTAAAAATCTATGCACCTTACCTGAAGTGTTTTAGGTAGTGATGCAAGTTTTCTGTACTTCTGTGTTTGGTCTTATTTTTACTTTTGTTTAGATTGGGATTAACTCTCATTTTAATCGACATCTATTGTTGAATAGTGTTTCTTTGCATTCAAGTTCTGTGATTAAATTTTGTTTAGTGCATTGCCCATATCTGCAGGTGCGGTTAACACTTTAATGTCCCTTTATAAAATTTTTTCTATTTTGAGTTTTGATTTGTTTCCTTTTTTAAAATAAATAAATGTGTGTAATCCAAGGGCAATTGCTCTCTACATTTTCTTTCTTCACAAAAGGCTACGTTCCATTACCTCTCAGGGTTCCATGCCACTTTCCACATCCATTCTGTAGTTGTCAAGTTTCCTAAACTGTTCACGTTTTGTGCTCCGATGCTTTTGTTTGAACCTTGAGCTTTCTTTTACTGTGTTTAAAATTTTTTTATTATTATTTTTTGTGTAATCAAGCCAGTCACAGTTACAGTATAATCAGTACCCACTGACTGAACTAAAATTTTCAGTTAATTTTACAATTAATTCTTTTTTAAATTAGCAAAAACCAGAAGAATTCCATGTAAACAATAAAAATTAATCCCAGAACAAAAATATGTAACGAGTAACAGAGAACTAGTAAAAAACAGTACAGTACAATGCAGTAGAGTGTCATTTCAAATAACCCAGTCTATGAAACTCAGTGTGACCTATCGCGTCAATGGAGTGAAGGTGACCCCTCCCGGAATAAAAGATGAATGGGTGTGGAACTGGACGAGACCACAGAACTAGTAACAAATAGAGGATTGTGGAGGTAGTTTAAAATAGTTAATTTGCAGAGGCTTGCAGACTGAATGCTGAAAGACTCTATGGAATAGACTTATGATGTTAAACAGTCAAGTGGGCAGGGATAGACATGGAATTATTCTCCAAAATACAAGGAAATGTTTCAAGATTATTGACTTTCTTACAAATCTGAGCATCTTCCCCAAAACAGATAGAAATGAAGAAGTCTCTGGAATTATTTTACTTATTTCATCCAGCAAATTATGGTTTTGACAATTGGAAAAGTAATATTTACACAGTTAAGATATACAAGACGTATGACATCACACAGCATTATATGGCATATACAAGCAGAGAAAAGAAGGGGAAGATCTACTATAGAACTCGTTAGGCTAGGACAACAGCAGATAGGGAATCTGCCACCTGGGCGACTGCCCTAAATGCAGATCAGTATTGATTGATTGATATTATTATAAGGAAACAGGATAGGGTCACTTGTTACAATCCAAGGTGTAGTAGTCCTTCCAGCTAAGTTAACAGTCTCATGTTAGCAGCGAGCAGTCTGTTTAGAGAGTTACCAAATGCACTGTTGTTCTTATGGAACTGATTTTATAATAATGTTAAACTCAGGAGTCTCTAGTGAGAATTGACCAATCATAACATTAAACTTGGGGAGTCTCTGATGGGAATTGACTTATCATAATGTTAAAACTCACAAGTTTCTAGACAGGAGGGGTAGAATGAGGGGAAACTGTCCCAATAAACTACAAGCAAACATTTTGTGACTGCCTTTCATCTGTTGATAAATTTTCCACTTAATTCAGGCTATGGAATTGACGTCATTGTGTTAAACCTGGCAGTCTCTAGTGAGCAAGGGTAGAATGAGGGGCAACTGTCCCTCCAAGCTAAAAACAAACATTTGAGTTGTTTTCACATGGGGATAAATCATCTAAATTGTCTTTGTTCTGAAAGTATCAATGACAAAATAATTTTCTCAGTGGACATAGTATGATGACGGAGTTTAAGATAAGGCTATTAGTTAATAAGGATGGTTTTAAACTCCTATGATACTATAAGGTGCTAAGTAGTGTGGTATACACTTCATATATTTTTGAGACTGTTAAAGTATTACAGTTACTTCACAGATGCTAAAACTTGCCATGTTATATAATGCTACATACACTTTACAGTCTACATAGACTCATATTATGTAACCTTTCCTACAGATCTGAGCATCTTCCCCAGAACAGATGGAAATCAAGAGGTCTCTGCCTATCAAGGAAATACATGAAGGACCCAAATGTACAGAATACCTACACTAGCATCAACAATTTTAAACTCACCGTGAAGTTGACATGGTGGGAAAGTGTGGTATCTAAATTAGCTCAGAATATTTATTTAAATTTTCAGCTTTTGTTTTTGGAATAAAGGTTCTGAGTACCCAGTGGTACATGACATTTTCTAGAAGCATTATTTCCGGTTTTGTCAGATTGGACTTTTTGAGAAAATGAAATTTACTTGTATCAAAAAGAAAGAAGATTTACCTGATTGGCAAAAATAAAAGTATTTGTGATTGGTTAAAGTCAAAATCAGATTGTTAACCCTTCATTTCTATTGGTCTCCTGTTTCTTGATGTTTGCATGCTCCCTGGTGGGATATGTGGCTCTGAGGTCCTCTCACATGGGGGTTTCAGCTCTCGTTTGAGAGAAAACACTCTTGTTCTTAACTTTTGATTGTAACTTCACTTAAATTTTAATGTAACTTATTTTTTACTATGCAGGAGTTCAGTCTTGGATTTTACATTAACCCCTTGTTTGTAACATTTCCAAGATGTACTTCACTTTTGAATGAGGTAAGCTTTATTTTCTATAAGTTTCATAACCTTCCATTTAAATGTCACCAGGTTTGACCTCAGTAATTCAGTTTTAAATCATTTAAAATTATTTTTTCAGTGTTATGTATTTTCTTTGGTAAATACACTTCTTTTAAATATTGATCCACTCTGTGTAGTGAATAATTTATCATTGGATCCTAATTTAATTATCTGTCATAGCTACGTTCACCTTAATTTATATCACATCAAGGCTAGTATCAGTAATTTCATCGTAAGAATGTTTGTAAATTAATTCTATCATGGTTTACATTTGTTTTCATGTTTACATAATTGTTCTATATTCCCTTTTGGTTTGTTATTTATAAAAAAAAAAGGTGTAAACTAAATTAATCTTCGTTTACAGTTCAGTTCACAAAATTCCTTTGATTCACCCCTCGCACGGTCCATTCCGCTTTTCACATCCTTGATCTTCAGTAGTCTTTTTGTTTTCCTGATTTATTTGATTATCATGATTGTTTTAACTGGCCTCAAATTTTATAAGCAATAATCTTCCATGCTTTATATTATTTTAAATTTAATGTTGGTTGTTACCGCTCAAGGTTACATTTATTAGGCAGCAGATTAGTGATATTTCAAATGACTTACTATATTTCAAATCAAAATACAAACATAGGAACCCATTTTACACAAACTGAAATACTATGAAGCAATCTATGCTTTAAATAACAGAAAACAATGTCTTTTAGAGATACACTGTTCAAACTCTGTGCTTGTCTACATGTCCCCCTTTTGCTCTGATTACTGTTTGACAAATATGTGGCATTATCCTGGTTAGTTTTTCTAACATCTTTGTGGTTATAGGTCTCCATCCTTGCAAAAGGCATTGCAAGAGATCTTTATAATGGTTCACAGAAGATTGTTTTGCCTTATGGTTGAGTTCATCCCACAGCAACTCAATAGGTGATAAATCAAGCAATTGAAGGGGCCAGGTTTTACTTGTAGAATTCTTGATGATACTTTGTTTCTTACATATTTCTTGCACAGCTTTACAGCTTTAACAAGTATTTAGGGTTGTTGTTCTGCTGCAGAACAAACCCTCTACCAATAAGTTGAGTTCCAGATGGTCCTTTATTGTTCAATGAAATGCAGTCTTTAAGCATTCCTCCTTCTGGACGACAGTGGACATACTGGCAATGAATTAACCCAAACTTCTCAAATTTTGACTCATCAGTCTGCAGCAAATGATTCCACCTGGTTAATGGTCCAATCCTTGTGCTGTCTGGCCAATGAAGTCTCTCATATTAATATCTGTTTATTTCTGTTTATTTCTGACAGATACACATCCAGACAACCCAACATCACGTAAACAATACTGATGATGATGCTTGTTGTTTTAAGGGGCCTAACATTGAAGGTCATCGGCCCCACGTAAACGATACTTCACAGTTGACACTGACACTGGTTATCCTGTTGATTTCAGCACAGATGTCTGCAGCTGTAAGTCTTCTGTTACACTTGCTTAAGATCAAAATGTGTTTATCTTCAGCAGCAGATGATCTTCTACGACATCCACTATGTACTCTTTATGATGGCCTGTATCGTGACTTCGTTTCAAAGCAGAGAGGATGCCAAACTCAGAAATCCCTAATTTTGCAGCAATCTGCTGGTTTGACCAACCGTCTTGGAGACACATGTCATAGAATGCTTTTCTTCCCTTATGTTAGTTCTATTTTTTCCCCTATTTCTGCAGCGAGTCTCTATCCTTCAAAAAATGGAGCACTTCTGAAGAGAAGTCAGTGCTGCAAAACAGTCCAAACCAACAGAGACATGCAAAAATGAGGGAAAGTAGATTGTATTATAGCTGAAAATAGCTAACAATAGATTACTTTAACAGCAAAGACGAACAGAGTCTTTTAAGATTGGTACAGTTATACAGTATAACAGAATCCAGCCTGACATTTTGTGCACACAGACTGAAGAATACATTACAAGTACTACTCTCCAGATCCTTACATAACACCTAAATAATAATTAAATATCATATTTTAGTGAGTAATAGTTCATAATAAACAAATTCCAACAACAGGAAATAGATCAGAAATCCAACAAATCTCAATTAAGTATCAGTTTCAAAAATATAGAGAGAATTTCAGAGGTGGGTTTAAACTTTTTGATGCTAGTGTACTTATGAGGTCTTTTTTTACATCATTAATATGGTCTAAATTTCACTTTATGTCTTCTCATATCAAGTAACTTAATACAAAAGTTTTAACCATTTAATTTTATAAAGACAAAAAGGAATAAGTCAATCTTTATCTGTCTATAACATATAATTCACACATGAAAGTTTTCATTTCTTCTATAATTCAGAACAAACTCTCACACAGTTAGTTTTAAACATATTTTACATGGAACAAGGCCTTTAATTTAATTTCACTTCTTTTTGGCCTTAATTTCATAATCATTTGAATACGTAGTGGATATTACTGCTAAGAATAATAATTTTCTACCAGTAATTTAAGTTTCAAGTTACTGATTGGTATGCACCAATTGATAGATTCAACAATATCATAAAATGGTATGAATAGGAAGAAGAAGTAAAAGGGAAACAACATCAATTAATCTTAGCAAGACGAATCAAATATTATCATGCTCTTTGTATACTGTTAATACTAATAACCATTTATGTATACTGAATTTCATGCACTTCCTTATATGAGCTGAAGTTTTAAAATTTAGTTTAGTATGCACCACTGATTATGCTGCCAAGGCCTGAAAATACAATGTTAACATGCACTTATGCTGAATTAAAAATCTTTCATATACCTCAGCTGATGATACAGTATCAAAATAAGAGGGAATCTCTTGATTAACACATTTTATTAATTAATTTAAGACATAAAGTGAACATCAAGAGTGCATCACTTCTTGAACAAGGGATAATCTCCAGTAACATGCGATGTGTGAAACATCCTTTGGAATACAGGGAGACAGGCAAAGACCATTTACAACAATGAGATGCAATAACAGCCATGTTCAATCCACTCCAAAGAACCACCAGAGGAACAGACAAAAAGAGAAAGGAATAGAGAGAGATAGAGTCAAACAGGGGAAAAACATTTTAATACTGCTGGAAAACATGACACATTTATACAAGGCCCTGAAACAGTTAAACATATTTCCATAGGAATATCATTCCAATATAATTATGTTCAAACAAGCCAAAAAGGAAAGTATAGACTCCATCAATACTATCATTGACATCTATTTAGAAACAGCAAGGAGATTTTTTGAGTCAACTTATGGGCAACTTGCACTGAGAAAACAGAAAGTTAGTCCATAAATACAGAAAATCATATTGACTTTGCATTTCAGATATGATTTGGGAAACAGATAAGGAGAAGTGCCATTAGCTAAGTTAAAGTTTTCTTGTATATTTGTGAGAAATATTTTCTGTAAAACAGCCATTAATGAAAAATAATTGATGAGTTTCTGTTTTGGTACGTCAACGTGCATTTAAATAGGAAATGGAGACAACATCCCAGTCTTCCTCACAACTCTGGTTTTAGTATGATTCCATGATTAGCATATTCAATACCAGATGGAGCATCTGTTAGTGTTAATTCATATACATTTAAAACTTAATGTGAAAATATTTCCTTTTCGTCGTACCGGTATACTAATGATGAAATATTGGATAAACTTAGAAATATCTATAAGAAACATTTGATATAAATCTGACAGGAAGAAAACAGAAATGTCAGCTGTCCTGAGAATGGTTTTCCGTGGTTTTCCATCCTTCTGCACTAAGGTGAATACCGGGATAGGCAATAGCCGCCAACCCTCTCACCTTCTCTGCATATCTCCTTCTCCGATTCAAATCTCCTAGCTTGAGAGACAGCGTCAGTGTCTAGGAGGCCTGCCACCCCCTTCAGGGGAAGAATGAAAATATTTAGTAGTAGTAATAGTAGTAGTAGTAGAAGTAATACTCTGTTCATAATCATCAGCTATGGTTTGGTAGTCTTCTTAAACAAACTGACAGTCACTGTTGAAATGCTGATATACAATCATATCACTGAATAAAGTGGTATTTCCCCTGACAAACTTAAAAAATGTATATGCAATTGTGAATACACTAGGGATAGACTGATAGATGTCTCTTCGTCTAGATATACTGTGTATATATATATATATATATATATATATATATATTCTTGTGCTGACTGATGAATTAATTAATAACAAATTTTGATAGCAATATTAGTAGCTATGTATGACATCAATTTTCCTTATCAGTATTGCTATTGTTGTATTACCAAAGATTTCAATCCTGTCTCTCTTATTTATCCATGAATATAGCATGTAAAAATATCAAGCATGAAAATGCACTCTTCCAGGCTGCATGATTTCTACTCACTGTGACAATAGTACCTAGTTGCTTTAATATTATGAATATAATTGCATCTCTAACAACAAAGCAAAAAAATAATTAAAAAAATATAAATGCTTAAATTCACCTAATGTTGCAGAAAATATTTTAAAATAACTATGTATTATATAAAAAATTGAAATTTCTTTGGATTATTATTTGTCAATTCTTATGAATTAACTTCACGAGGCTGAATTTCATGACACCAGTAAAATTTGAACTGGATAAAATATACAAGTAGAATGGAACAGATTTATTCCAGGCATTCCAGTCTTCCTCACAACTCTTATTTTAATATGATTCCATGATTAGAATATTCAATACCAGTTGGAGCAGCTGTTAGTGTTAATTCATATACAGTTAAAACTTAATGTGAAAATATTTCCTTTTCATCGTATACTAATGAAATATTGAATAAATTTAGAAATATCTATAAAATTTTTGTGTAAGAAACATTTAATATAAATCTGACAGGAAGAAAACAGAGAAATGTCAGCTATCCTGAGAATGGTTTTCCATTCTCTTGCACTAAGGCGAATGCCAGGACAGGCCACGGCCACCAACCCTCTCACCTTCTCTGCACATCTCCTTCTCCGATTCAAATCTCCTGGCTTGAGAGACGGCGTCACCATCTAGGTGGCCCGCCACCCTCTTCAGGGGAGGAATGTAACATTTAGTAGTAGAAGTAATACTCTGTTCTTAGCTCAAATCAGTGTGTATTTTCAGTTGATCATTAGGAGGCGTTATATCGATCATCTCCTAGTACATAAACATTGAAGTAATTTTCAGAAGGGTTCTTTCTCTGTGCCTGAATGGATTAGTGGCCAATACTCAATGGTTATTTTAAATTATTTAATTTCTATGCAAGATTCAGAAATTAATAAATTAGTTATGATCACATACCACATCTTAAGTGTTCTGTTATATTTGTACTTTAGGTATACAATTAGAGGGCTGTTAGAGCCTAAGGCAAAGTATTATTATTTATTATTAGGTTATTACTCATTAACGAGTATGATTGAGTTCTTTGACGGCTGTATAATCCAATTCTTAAACCACAGACTCGTCCATAATGTTGGCACACAGTGTCTTGGGTAGCCACTGGTCCTTGAGGGTTGATACTTCTGCTATTCATACATTCTTTCCTAGTATTGCATTTGTTGGCCAGAAGTTTCCTCCATTATAGTTCAAAGGATAGATGCCCTTGGTGGATGAGCCAACGCCATTCTGGATGAGTGGATGCTGCTACCTCCCAATTTTCAGGGTCAGTTTGACATTTCTTTAGATTTGCCTTCCAAATGTCTTTATAGCATTTTTGTTGCCCACCCTGTTTTCTCTGTCCAGCCTTCAACTGACAGTACATGATTTGTTTTGGGAGACGTGACTCAGGCATGTGAATTACATGACCTGTCCATCGAAGCTGGTGTTTTATTATGAGTGCCTCAGTGCTGGTTGTATTTGCTTGCTCCAAAACACTTATGTTAGTGTGCCTGTCTTGCCATTTTATTCCTAGGATTCTCCTAATGCAGCATTGATGGTATTTTTCCAGGCATAATAAGTGTCTTCTGTATGTAACCCAAGTTTCACAACCATAGAGTAGAGTTGAAACAACAATGGCTTGGTATACATACAGCTTAGTTTGAGTACTGGTGTTAAGGTTGTCAAACACCCTAAATCGCATTCGACCATAGGTTCTGCTGGCACATTTGAGAAGATATTGAATTTCAGCATCAATGTTTGCATTTGCTGAAAGGTGACTGTCCAACGACTTCTTTGGAAGGCGGAGGAGCAGATAGCGGGCAAACATCAGGTTCCTTGAACACTGTGATTTGGTCAACAAAGCAGGTATTGGAAACAATGTTTATAAAAATATGAGTATAATATTAAAGAGGCATTTTTGAACATCAGAAAATGTGTTGCAACTTGAACCTACTTACAGGCTTCAGTGATGAACAGCTGTAGCTGCTTTTATTGCTTATATCTCTCTGAATCACGTCCACAGAAATGTTCTCTTCAATACCACACCCCTAGGTCAAGTCAGAGAGAGAGAGAGAGAGAGAGAGAGAGCGAAGGGGGAAGAATACGAAAGAAACACATATTATAGGATGAACACAATGGCAGGTCAGTGTGGGAATAGGGAGCAACAGAAATAGCAGATGAGGACAAATATGGAAACAAGAAAGGACAGGGACAATCTCCACATCTTCATACACTGCCATCTTCAAATAGATAGGCTCTCCCCTCATCAATGTAGTTAGTGGGACATAAAAACCATATTCTCTTCACCAGTCCCAGTTCTTCTACATCCATCTCTTCTCAGCCCAACATGAGTTCGTTTCTGCTTCCCAGCTTCATCACGAGGGCAGGCATCAACACTCAGTTAGGAGCCATCTTGACATTGTGGAGAAGCTCCACCTTGATAGAACAACATACTTAATTGTATCTTTAAGGTTCATTTTTTTTTTTTTTTTGTTGCAAGTTGCTGATTAATTAACTTTCAGATTGAGATTAGGCTGAAGATGTCCTTAATTAAAGGGCAAAACATGTCCCTATAATTTTATTTACAGATTTAATTCTTTATTAACATCTCTTTTTATGTATTGAATAGGTGGAATAATTAAACTTTATTATTTTTTTGACTTCACAGATAGGTCTTACGGCGATGATGGGACAGGAAAGGACTAGAAGTGGGAAGGAAGCGGCCATGGCCTTAATTAAGGTACAACCCCAGCATTTGCCTGGTATGAAAATGAGAAACCATGGAAAACCATCCTCAGGGCTGCCGACAGTGGGAGTACATCATTTAACAAGTGACACTTCTTCCAGGAGGAACTCTACGTACCTTGGTCATGTGAGGTTTCTTTTAATGATATATGGTACAATTAGTTGATCATCAGATTTCTTGTACCCCATATCTTCTACCACATATCTGACCCTGTAATAATTAATAGGGGAATTCCTCAAGGCAGTATTATTGCACTTTGATGTTTTCTTATATATATAAATGCTAACAGTAAAGAAGTGGAATCAGAGATAAGGCTCTTTGCAGGTGATGTTATTCTGTATAGAGTAATAAATAATTTCAAGATTGTGAGAAACTGCAAAATGACCTTAATAATGTTGTGAGATGGACAGTAGGCATTGGTATGATGATAAACGGGGTTAAAAGTCAGGTTGTGAGTTTCACAAATAGGAAAGTCCTCTCAGTTTTAATTACTGTGTTGATGGGGTAGATGATCCTTTTGAGGATCGTTGTAAGTACCTAGGTGTTAATTTAAGAAAAGATCTTCATTGGGGTAATCACATAAATGGGATTGTAAATAAAGAGTACAGACCTCTGCACATGGTTGTGAGAGTATTTAGGGGATGCAGTAAGGATGTAAAGGAGAGGGCATATAAGTCTCTGGTAAGACCCCAACTAGATTATGGTTCCAGTGTATGGGACCCTCACCAGGATTACTTGATTCAAGAACTGGAAAAAAAATCCAAAGAAAAGCACTCGATTTGTTCTGGGTGATTTCCGACAAAAGAGTAACGTTACAAAAGTTTTGCAACGTTTGGGCTGGGAAGACTTGGGAGAAAGGAGATGAGCTGCTGGACTAAGTGATATGTGATGTAGATGTTGATTCACATAGGGAAGCTGAAATATTTCTCCCGAATGAGTAAATTTATAATACCAATATAAATGGTCCGTTATTGGACATTATAAATTTTCCAGGTAACTCATTCTTGGTTGCCAGTGTTTTGCCCCAGTGTGCTAAGTTGGGCTCTTCAATTGGTAAACAGCACACCCACCAAGACGCATGGCTAGTGCATACCGTGAAGGCCACTGCGTAGGATACTTGGAGCCACCGGCAGTGCCAATGCACAATGAGTGACTTTGTCTCATTACCAAAATTTGATGCCTGCCTGGCCATCAGATGATGTAGATGTTGATTCCCATAGGGAACCTGAATTATTTGTCCTGAATGGGTAAATTTATAATACCAATATAAATGGTCCGTTATTGGACATTATAAATTTTCCAGCTAACTCATTCATGGCTTTGGGCATGCACTAGCCATGCGTCTTTGTGGGTGTGCTATTTACCAACTGAAGAGCCCAACTTAGCACACTGGGGCAAAACGCTGGCAACCAGGAATGAGTTGCCTGGAAAATTTATAATATCCAATAACGGACCATTTATATTGGTATTATAAATTTACTCATTGGTATTATAAGTGATATGTTCCGAGCTGTCAATGGAGAGATGGCGTGGAATGATATTAATAGATGAATAAGTTTGAGTGAGTCTTTAAAAGTAGGAAAGATCACAATATGAAGATAAAGTTGGAATTCAAGGGGACAAATTGGGGCAAATATTCATTTGTAGGAAGGGGAGTTAGGATTGAAATAACTTACCAAAGGAGATGTTCAATAAATTTCCAATTTCTTTGCAATCATTTAAGAAAGGGCTACGAAAACAACAGATAGGGAATCTGCCACCTGGGCGACTGCCCTAAATGCAGATCAAGATTGATTGATTGATTGATTGATTCTTCTTCTTCTTAAGAAGTGGAGGTTGGCGATCCACGTAACTAGCTCTGATCTTGACAGCGCAGAATGGAATGCCATTTCTGAAGTACAGCAGTGCCATCTTCGAAGGTCTTTCAGCCATGAATTTCTTCTTCTCCCAACAGATCTTTTCCCCTGTATTTTTCCTATTGATTGATTGATTGATTGATTAAAATACAGCTAACCCTTATCCAGCAAAGAGTATCTGGTCTTCAGTAAAATATGTGACAACTCACACTTGATTTGTAATTGAGCAAAATGTTCAATATGATGGATTAGTTTTTATTAGCTTTTATGAAACATATTTTCTGCTGAGAAAATGTCAATCATTCTTGGAAGTCATGGCAGAGGAGTACTTTGTGTTGATCTTAAGTGGAAGGGTGGAAGGGATAGAAATTTATTGAGGTGCAAAATATGTTGTATGCCTGGCTAATGTTCAGATTATATGCAATGACTCTTCAGCTAATATGTGGGTTGTTCTTAGTTTCATTGTGCATAGGTTCTTTATTATTTTCATTCATCAGACATCACCAGAGCATTGTGAACAGGAAGTACCATTCAGGTTGATCCTATTTCACACTGACATCATTTAGCTTTTAAAAATGTATCAGTAGTCAGTAGTAATTTTCCTAGAAATTTTTCTTAGTACATGTTCATATTTTTAAATTTGGAAATGCTGTACTGCCTTCCAACAAAAGTGGCACATAAGATAATATAAACTCAAAAGTATGTAAAGGAATGGTGTAGAATACATAAATGTACAATTTATAGCTATGCTACAATTAACTGAAACTAAAACAATGGTCCAAAATTTAGCATGATATTTTCAGTATAGTATAATTTCACCTCTTACATTAATGGGTAAGCTGATATGCTTCATCAAAGAATTTTGAAATAATTCACAGTGCCTTCACTAGGACACCCAACACTTTGATGTTAGTCCGATTTAATTTCTCCTTGAAGTATGGAATGGTGGGATTATAAATTGTTCTCATTTTATTGTCCACACCATCTTGTCTGAAGCAAATTGTTGGATCGATAACAAACCCCTGCCTAGTTTTGATATTGTAGGCTAGAACGTCACCTTGTTGATTCATCCATTCTCAGCAACACAAGAGCATTCCCAACAACTTCCAACCTTTAGTTTTTAGAGGTGCAGCAATCTTAGATCATACAATATGATGGCAGGAATTTCAAAGAAGCGTTCCACAGCCACATTGTCCCAAAATGTGTCCAAGGGTTTCTCTCACCAGGCAGTCATCTCTGCACTGGGTACCATCTTGCGACCTTCCATGGATAGCTATAAATGCAGCAAAATTTGTATTCAGTTTCAAACATGTGATTAACTCTGATGTAGATAATCCACTCTTATTGGATATCCATTTGTTGCCTTCTCTAACTTCTGTGAACAATTCCACTCCCTTTCTTCTTCCAGGTTTCAAACTCATGCCTCTGCAGTTCTTTTCAGAAATCCTTCACTGTAGATATTGTTAATTCATTTAGAGATGATATGTTAAGTAGTGATGGGACATTTAATTCATTTGATTCCGTTCACGTTACTGAATCGATACAGTGATCCAATTCACGGCACATTAGTCACCGCTCCTACTGCATCTGTGTAGTATGTGCTGGTAAGACAGCAGCAACAGCATTCAGTGCCCGCAGCTGCCATCTGTTCTTCATAGAAAAAAAAATGCTAGTCTCAATAATACATCGAAGGTTTCCAGCGACGCAGGGTGAGAAAGGTTAGGATTAGGAAGGTAGCAGCCATGGCCTGAATTAAGGTACAGTCCCAGTATTTCCTGGTGTGAAAATGGGGAAACTACAGAAAACCATCTTAACGGCTGACAATGGTGGGATTCGAACCCACCATCCCCTGAATGCAAGCGCATAGCTACGCAATACTAACGGCAGGACAACTCACTCAGTCATTTTTGAAAATATGTCTTTTTCTATCAGCTGAGGATTTTTTAAAATCGTCATATTTTGTATAGGCTACCCGAGATGTACAGTAGCCTGCTGGTTTTCTGATTCAACATACTGTTGGTTAAGTTATTGCATCTGTCCACATATGATTGAAGTCTTGTGCAACAATGTGACATATGAACTGAGAGAATACTGAGCCGTTCTTCCCAATATAAAACAGGTACTTTTGAGTGGTCATGAGCATGACTCATAGTCATAGGGCAGGCTAGAGTCGAGTTTAATTGTCAAATGTCAACTAAGTTATAATACTATAATTCATTAAACTAATAAATAGTACAACCTAATAGCCTACCTACTTACTAGCTACTTCAGAATTATGTTTTGACTACCTTTTCAACACCGCAAATAAATCAGTCTATTATTTAAACCTCCCTGTAAGAAGAGGACAGTGAATGCAAATGGGTATTATTTTCAAATGAGCTGAGCTTGAGAGTCCACTATAGCATACGATTCTTTCAGTGTACCATGGCTCACTGTATGTCTCACTGCAGCGGAAGCTCGGCTCTCCGCCAGTGTCCAGTGAGCCGATAAGGAGCCGTGTGTATCTTGTGTCTCACTGAGCCGCACTCGTTCACGATTCTTTCGATGTGCCATGATTCACTGTCTTGCTGTAGCGGAAGCTCGGCTCCCCGTCAACGTCCAGTGAGTGCGCCACTCAGTACTGTGGATTGGGAGTAAGCTGAATCGTGTGCCGTGAGTTTGCCGTTCCTGTGAATCGATTCACTCAGACACTTGAATGAATCGGTACACTGCTTTGAATCATGCATTTAGTAGCCAACACTAATGTTAAGGTGGTTAGATGAAGGTTTAAATTCACAGTCTAGAGGTCTAACTGCATTGATGTGAGTACTATCAGATCTCTTCAATGCTATGAAAATATTGCAGTGTTGGAGAATAGGTTCCCATGAGGCTTTAATCAGCTCCAAACCTCTGAACTTTCAGCTTGAGTTTGGAATGTCTGCTGGCAGGAAGAGCATTTGCATGACAGAACAACAGATGATTTTAACAGTATCTTCTAGGTAATTTGACAGTAGCTGATGTAAGGGAGCCAACTGCAAGTGATAAATAAATTTGGACCAAATATATTGATGTTGAGTTTCTGGTCTGTACATAATACTAGAGTTGAAGTAAAAATTTTGAGTGTCTTTTAAAAGGAGATTATGATGCCTTCAATATTGAATCTGATCCTATCATTGAATGTAACTTTTAAATATTTGATAGTTTCCTCTGGTCCAATCAACTTTATAAAGGAATCTTGAACAAGGGACAAGTCTTCCGCTACAAGGTGTCCATTAGTTACATTAATCGATGTTTATTTTGTGATATTTAATTCAAGGCCTACATTCTCAAATTGACTTCTGGTCATCATTAACCTTTTCACTCCAGTGGACTGCTGTAGCAGTTGGAAGAGAGTCATGCCAGGTAGCCAGTGAACTGCTGTAGTAGTTGTATGGGAGTAATGCCACACAGCTGGTGGATTGATGTAGTAGTTGTATGCTAGTCAGCTTTTTGGCTTTTCTGTGCTTTGCTACGGTAGACTGTTGAAGAAGTTCACCCTCCAAGAAACAGCAGATTAAGCATTATCTGATCCAGTAATGATTAAGAGGGGGTCCCACATGACAGTATTACTGGACTTCTGTGCTTCTTATATACAAAGGTATCAGTAAAGAACTGGAATCACAGATATGGCTTTTCAGGGATGATGCTATGCTGTATGGAGTAATAAATATGTTACAGGATTGTGAGTAACTGCAAAAGAGACAACCTTGACAATGTTCTGAGATGGACAACAGATAATGGTATGTTGGTAAATGGGGTAAAGAGTCAGATTGTAAGTTTCAACAAGAGAAGTTGTCTTCTCAGTTTTAATTACTGTGTTGATGGGGTCACAGTAACTCATGGGGATTACTCTAAATACCTACTGTATGTGTTAAAAAATATCAGGAAAGATCTTCGTTGGGGTAATCACAAAAATAGGACTGTAAATAAACATTACAGATCTTTTCATATGGCTATGAGGGTATTTTCGGATTGTAGTAAGGATGTACCAAGCTCGATAGCTGCAGTCGCTTAAGTGCGGCCAGTATCCAGTATTCGGGATATAGTAGGTTCGAATCCCACTATCGGCAGCCCCAAAAATGGTTTTCCGTGGTTTCCCATTTTCACACCAGGCAAATGCTGGGGCTGTACCTTAATTAAGGCCACGGCCGCTTCCTTCTCACTCCTAATCCCTTCCTGTCCCATCGTCGCCATAAGACATATCTGTGTCGGTGCGACGTAAAACAACTAGCAAAAAAAAAAAAAAAAAGTAAGGATGTAAAGAGGAGGGCTTATACGACACGGGTAAGATGCCAATTAGAGTATGGTTCTAGTGTATGGGACCCTTACCGGGATTATTTTATTCAAGCACTGGAAAAGATCCAAAGGGAAGCAGCACGATTTGTTCTGGGTGACTTCCAACAAAAAGTAGTGTTATGAAAATGGTGCAATCTTTGGGCTGGGAAGACGAGACTTGGGAGTAAGGAGACGAATAGCTCAAGTAAATGGAATGTTCTGAGCTGTCAGTGGAGAGATGGCTTGGAATGACATTTGTAGACAAATCATCATCATCATCATCAGTTTTCCACTCCAGTTGCCCGGGTGTGGGTTACGAGCACTCTCCACTTCTGTCTGTCCATGTACCACTCTTCTCTCAAGACGACATCCCAGCTGACTCCTCTTGTTCCTATGTCCTCTTTCACTTGGTCCAGCCATCTCTTCCTAGGTCTTCCTACCGGTCATTTTCCGGCCACAACTGCGTGTAGCCATTGTTTTGCTGTCCTTCTATCGTCCATTCATTTGACATGGCCAAACCATTTCAAATGGGCCCTTGTCACTTTTTCATTCAGGGATGGGTACACACCAGCTTTCTCCCTTATTCCTTCACTCCTTACCCTGTCCCTTTTTGTCTTCTGTACCATAGTTCGTAGGAACTTCATTTCTGCGGCTTTTAGTTTGCTATCCACTTGTTGGGTTGTTGTGCAGGTTTCTAGGCCATATGTTATTATGGGGGTGAAGTATGATTGGAATAGAATCTGCTTTGATCTTAAGGGAACTTGTTCGTTCCAGAGGAGGTTCCAAACTTGATGGTAAAACTGAGCTGATTTTTGAATGTGGTTGTTAATCTCATGCTGTATTCTGTTATCACTTGAAATGATGCACTCAAGATATTTACATTGGTCTACTGTTTCCAGCTGTGTACCTTCCAGCATTATTTTTCCTTTCTTCTTCTGCCTGTTGACAGACACAGTAACAGTTTTCAATTTATTTATTGTTAATCCGTGTGCTTTCAAATGTTCATTCCAGGTGTTCAGCCTCTCTTGGACTTCCTTCTCTGTATTTCCCCAAATTACTACATCACATTTGTAGACAAATAATTTCCTAAATTTGGGTTATTCATAAATGAAATGTCGTATGGCTTTTAGTGCCGGGATATCCCAGGACGGGTTCGGCTCACCAGGTGCAGGTCTTTCTATTTGACACCCGTAGGCGACCTGCGCGTCATGATGGGGATGAAATGATGATGAAGACAACACATACACCCAGCCCCCGTGCCATTGGAATTAACCAATTAAGGTTAAAATCCCCGACCCGGCCGGGAATCGAACCCGGGACCCTCTGCACCGAAGGCCAGTTCGCTAACCGTTCAGCCAACGAGTCGGACGGTTATTCATAACTTATTCTAGCACAATTCAAGACACAAAAAGTACGACATACCCTAAAATAATGTTAAAAATTAAAAGAGAAACATACATAACTGAAGAAATGATTAGTTCTTTGTAGGAATTATGTCATGGTGCTTAACTGTCTCTTGCACTCATTTCGTCTTCATGCAGCTTCGTCACGTAGGTGATGGAGAAACAAGATGCCCATAGAAGATGCACGTTGCTCCTCCATGTAATGGAGCATTCCTTCAGCAGCCTGTAGTCCTTTAACTTTTCCGTTGTCTTCCATTTGTTTGTTTTTTGATTCATCTTCATTTATATCTTCATTCATTGTGAATAACCCACCCATTATTCCATAAAACTGGACACCCTCTCAGGCCACATTAGTCCACAGTTTTCATCGTGCCCCATTCATTCTCCAACACCACCACAAGTAACATCTTTGCAGCCTAGAATTTTCTTCAGTAAGTCCACTATTTAACCATTTCCTGTCTCTGCCCTGCTTTCTTGAAACATATTTCTTGAACAAATGAGGCTTGTATGCTCAATTTCATTCCAAGATTCAGATAGCCACGCCACAACGTCAAACATGTATATGCTCTGTAGTTTACTGACATACACCCTTCCTCCACGACTAAAGAAATTTATGTCTGTATCTCGTCTTCAATGATTTCTAAAATTTCTTTTTCCATTAGCTGACACACCAGTCATGTTAAGAGGGGGGAACATGGCCCTTATATATTGACCAGTGGAAATCATTTAGTGATTAAAAATAGGAGAAAAATTATTGCCTGTCAATTTTCGAGTTACACGGAATGTCGAGATTATCGGGAGTCAAGTTAGCAAGATTCTACTTTACTAGGGAAACAACCAATACAGAATTTACCATGTGTATGACAGATCGAAATGCAGATCAGTGGTCATTGATTGATTGATTGATCGATCTCACAACTCATGTAACTTGTCACGGGGTACTATTGTATACAGTTGCCACTCAGTTTTACAGTCTTATTTGGATTGTCAATGATTTTCTTTTATAGTTGATACATGAGTAAATATTTTTCATTGGCATCAGTCTATCCCTACAATAAAGAAGTAAACATAAATAATGCAAAACATATGTATAAATAACAAATACATAACCTTCTAGAAACTTGTACCACCACTTATTAAAATCAAGTAAGCAGTCAAGTGTTAGATCCATATTTCAAAGTATAATCTGTTCCGTAAGGTATGAACTACTATGATAAGTCATAGATATATTTTTCAATATATTTCTTACTGAATAATTTATATAACTAATAACACCACCAAGAAAAAATGCCTTAAAATATTGATGTGTCTATACTGACCACAAATAACCTCTGGATGAAGTGAAATATCTTGTGCAAGTACAAATTTCCAATAAACACAAATGTGCAAAGATGAGATGCTTCACATTTACACACACATCAAGGAGCAGAGTAAAAAAAAAATCTCCACTGCAAGAGATAAGCGACTCACAATAAGATAAACTGTTGAAGCCAGTCAACATTAGTTGGCAGGTCAGAGTGATGTTGAAGATGAGCAATCGTCATAGGAAGCTGTGAAAAATTGCAATTTTTAGGTGCCAAGGAATAAATAAAAAAAAGATACTAAAAGATACCTCATAAGAAGTTCAAATAATAAGCAAAAGAAGGAATACCGGTACAAAAGAAGACAGTTACAGAAGCAAAACTAAACCATGAAATGGAAATGATAAATAAGAAAATCAGGATATCAATTTATAAAACAGAGAACTGTCTACAATTATATATTCTCAAAACAATGTTTCTCTCTAATCAACATATTCAGTACAGAATGAAGCATATTAAGAAAAAAAATCATTGTTATAATATTGTCACAATTCTTCCCATCCATCAAATATTCAGTTTGTTTTTCAAGCAAAACTCAATTAAGAATTTAGCATAAGTTATATTTTATTTTATTTTACTTTTTAATTGAAGTTTAGTTTCAGTAAACACGTACCAATTAAGTAGAATATATTTAGAAAGAAGAAAATGAAGTGATAAAAAATGGGAAATGACTGCTATTTCAAAATGTCACAGAAAACAAAAGAAAAATTAGACTAGAACTGTAATTTTAAAAGAGAAGCCTATAAAACTTAGCCCAAACAAAAACATTAAGGGCCTTGACCTATCGAAACTAAAGGCCAGATGGCCTGTAGATATTGGAGTATCACAGGGTCAGTGTGATGACTTTCTCACAAGGAATATTTGCATAGTGCCTGTCTGGTTATGGTTTAAAACCAAATACAAAGGAAAGTTAAGCTGTAATCATTGCTTTATTGTATCAATTTTAGCTGGCCATGGTGGTAATTATAGATGTTTCTGAGCCTAGATAGATATTGGCATAATAATGAATACGACAGGAAATTCAGTTATAAATAAATTATTATTCTGCTAATTTCAGCTGTCCTTGCATGTTTGTGGGTCTTGATGTAGAAATCTGTTAAGCACAAATGTAAATAATAATAAGCACCGTGGATGGATGATGCACTGGTGCAGCTGGGAGTTGAGTAACTCGTATCTTCAGTGAAGCAGATATCATTGTCAGGAGCATCAAAGGCTGAGAATGTAGCTTTCTTCCAGGAATGCTTTATCACTAAATATGGGGGCACTGAACTGATTATGAATGAATGTTTATTGCAGCAAAATGGCTAGAGGAAACATTCATATATAAATACAATAAGAGAATGTGGTTATAGTTAATCACTACATAGTTTTTTTAGTGATTTTAGTTTTGTTTTGCAACATATTGGCATTATATTAGGAACATTAATTATTACACAGTTCACATACACAGTCCTCACTTGGGTAGTGAAATATTTTGTTATGGTGAAAGCCATGTACTGCAAATCAAGTGATGACATGTCTCAGTTTATAGTTGGCCTATCTCCAGTCACCTGTCAGTATGGCATCTGTTATATAAAACTCGCTCCAAATGGTGTTCCTTTTCTCAAGTAATATTTGAGAGTTTTCTTTCATATGCCTTTGTATTTGAAAGATGCAACTGTAACCTCATATCTTCTATGAAAAAGTTGTCTTTAATCATAACATAACGTAAGTCAGTCTTGATGGTGCTGTTATTCCTACTCCCAACACTCTTCTCATAAGGCAGACCTTAATTTTTTCTAGTGTTAATAGTTTTCTAACTGTAAGAGTATCCCTTACCATGCTAAGTCCATAAGTAAGTATTGGCATTATTCCAGTTTGGAAAAGGGTCATTCCAGTTTTAGTTGAAAGTTGATGAAGATGCTTGATGCTGTATGTTGCTTTTATTATAGCAGCTGCTCTTTCTTGCACATGTATTCTGAATGATGTTAGTGTTCTTTGGAGGGTAACACCCAAGTACTTAAATTTTGAAACAACTTCTAATGGTTCATCATGATTATGGATAAATGCATGAATGTTGATGATAGCATTACAGCTTTGGAGGTCAATATTAATGTTGTCAAGTAAAACGCGCTCACAAAAACAGTTGGCAATCTTCTTCCATTGACGAAAAATGTATATATCAAAGGCTGAACATGCGAAGTTACACCAGTTACACCAGAGTAATGTGTTTATCTAGAATTACAAACAGATTTTGCTCCAACATTGGAAGAGAGACAGTTATCCTACCATTGTTCAAGAATACTCTTATCTTGAACAAGTCGTTAAGAGGTGTTGAATTATATTCTGTTACACAAAGGGAACAAATGTAGCAGCTGGTTTACCTAAGACAATAAGAAGTGGAGAGAGAAGTTTTCATTCCATGGATACAATGGGTTGAATTATATACGAATATGATATTTCAGATGCTGATTTCACTCCATCAATTGTATCTCTTTCACTTGTGCTAGATAGTGTGCTGTCTGTGAATTTCATAATTAAATATTAGTTGATATTCAGAATTTCAGCTGATGAATAATTAGGATTGATCTTGTCAGAGAATTCAATACCAGATGGAATTGCAGAATTCCCAAGCTCTTCGTGCAGGTGATCATGTCTGTGAGTTACAAAGTGCATAATTTGTGACTAACGGTCTTGTAAAATGCCTTGAAATTCCAAAACTAGGTCAATCAAGCTGTGAAATCAGTCAATCTAAGCACTATAGCTTTTGTGCACATCCACCTCCTTTTATAAATATAATGCACAATTTTAAAAATTAGACCACATGTACTCCAATATGACCTGGAGTTTCACACGTTTTGTTCCTTGTCATTTTTCCGATAATGAGATGGAAAGCTGCTGTCCTTGATCCTCCTGAAGTGATACATGATTGTTTTCAATGACCATCGTTTGTTTTTCTAGCTTCAATTACCATCTTGACATAATCAAAAGGAACATAGTCTTCAGGTATATCGTCATTCAGAGGCTCATGAACAGGCTCAACATCATTAGTTTCCTTGGAAGACATTTGCACCAGTTCTTCATCCTCCAGGATTTCAGTGATAATGGGATCTTCAAGTTTCTTGATCAAACTGAAAATAGTGTTTGCAATTTCTCTTTCCTCCTCATGTGATAAAGATGGTCATTCAACCTGGTGTAAAACTTCAAACACCTTTTTTCATTTTTTCATTTTCTCATTGCACAAAATACAAACAAAAATGCACAAGCTCCAGAATTCACTAATTACTAATCAAACACAATATACACTCACAAATGTAAACAACTACTTTGGAGTCAGACCAAAAAGGGTTCAAATGCAATGCCACAACAGTATGCTGCTGAACTCATGGATTACCTCTGCTTATCTGTAGTGAATGAGTCAGTATGGGTAGCTGAAACTTGCGTTACTGCCATCTAGTGGATGATTTATGCCTATTTACACAAGATGAAATAAATACCTGCCAGGCACTTAATGAATATTCCTTGTCAAACATATTGTTTGGCTCTCTTGGCCAAAAGGAGTCGATTATATTTCAGATTTTAAATATCTATCATACAGTATTCTTCAGAATGTCAATTTGTACAGTTTATATATATGTTTAAAATAATGACAGATATTTATTTCAACATTCAATTAATTAGCAGTTCTCAAGAATTATTGGGCTGGTCAATTTACTGATATACCGTATTTACGCGAATAATCCCCGCTACCGAATAATCCCCGCACCCTAACTTTAGGAAGGCTGATTTGAAAAAAATATGCCAACACTGACGCAAATAAAACCCGCACCCCAATTTTGTGCCTCAATTTTTAAAAAATAATTTGCGGGTATTATTTGCGTAAATTTCGGTATTTATTGGGTTTTGAAATCTAGTTGTCAATTAAGCAACTTAACCCAACCTCCTTTACATCCACAATAAAGGCTCTAATAAATGCCTATTTGAGAAATAGGTTGACCAAGAACCAGAAATATTTCTATTGATTTAATAGTACTAAAAGCCTGACTTTGTTTGAATACAAGCCTTTTTCCTGCAACTGATGCTGTGGGGATGTTTCTCAATTTTAACAATAGTCTCTGGATGTAAATGAGCAACTGGAGGAAGGTAACAAGAATAGCTCTCTCTTCAAATATCATTTTAATGTCGAGATGGCTAATGAGGAACATATCAACTTTTAGTTTAGAAAAGCACAATGTTGCTAACATCGCTGAAAGTGCTACACAATGTTTAGTTCGAGCAAGCTACATTAGCTACTAATGGAAAGCCTTGACTGTAGGAGAAGGATGAAAAATTTACCTTTGGTTGATGCAAAAACCATTTGTTTCTGAATAGGAGGATAATAATTTGATGTTACTATTGCTAGCCTGGTGGAGCCCTTGTAAGGCAAATCCTCCGATGAAGTTGGGCGGCATCTGCCGTGTACAGAAAACTGAATGATAGTGTGGTGAAGGATAGTGTTTTGCAAGGTATACAAGTTGTAGGGATGTTAGGAACAACACAAATACTCAGTCCTTGAGCCAAGGCAATTAACCATTTAAGATTGAAATCCCTGATCCAGGTGAGAATTAAACCCGGAGCTATCTGAACCGTAGATCACTAAGATGACCATTCATCCAAAAAGTAAGACTATAGGAAGATGATTAATAGGTGATGGGTGTGGTAAGGTGATTAGATATGTACTACGTCTCTTGGAGAATGTAAATTTTAATCACCACACTATACAATCATCCTGAATGGTTTACAACATCAAAAGAGTTTGCTTTAGACAGAGTAAATGTCTGTGATGAGTACAGTTACTCATTTTTCATTTGTTCCTATTGGTCTAAATTAAAAGTCCATTTGGTTCATGTTTTGGACTCTGATGGTGACCACTTTGTGATATATAATTCCTGTCTTCAACAGATCATCTTCCTGTTCAGAAGCAGGTACTTCTCACACCAGTCAGAGGAAAAGTTTCCAATGTTCTCCTTAGGACAAGGTTTTCCATTAGCAGCTAATGTGAAGCAGACATTGTGTGCCTCTTTTTCAACAATACCAACAATACAATACTATGCTCTCTTGACCTCGAAGAGAGATGAGTTCCTCATAAATGTATATTTGGCTAAGACGATTTCTCTTATTACTTAGGCAACTGTGATTAACTTCTTTTATTCTTTCTGTGAACACCTTTCTGTATAAATCAGATAAAAGAGAAAGCTCAGAACTAGAAAGAGGAGCTGTTCCTCTACTGGTAGTGAAGATACATTTGATGCTGTGGCAACAAGTACATCCATAGCAAATTAAAACATTAAAGCAGAGGGTGGAAATGACCAGTAGAAATCATAGACTATCTAACTGGTAGGGGTTCACTTCTAGCAGAGAACAAATACCTTTCTAGGCATAATAATGAAGTAGCCAAAATTATACAGCCTTCATTCTCTAGAAAGGCACCCGTTGCCATATTATAAGTATCCACCTTTCCTTGTAAATGAGTCAGATGAACTCTTTTGTACTCTGATAGTCCAATCATTGAGAAATCCACAGAAATGCATCAGTGTGATCTACTATTTACTGAAAATAAAAATTAACAGGATCTTCTTTACACAGCTTGTGATGAAAGGAACAAACACCAAATATTATACAGGCTTTGATGATGATGATTGATCAATGTTCCAATTTAAAAGTCTTTAATGCCATTATATGACAAATAATTTCATTTCACTTTAATTATGATTTGAATAGATATCAGTATGTCATAACAATTCTTAGAGATTCTTGGAATGTAATAAATCTGCAAGGAAGAATATACCTACTTCCAACACAATATATTTAATTTCCATTTATCTCTGATCTCTCACCCTTGACTGTCCCATTTGCTTTTACCGCTTTACTTTAACCAAGTTCATACTTCTTTTCAAATCAACTGCACTTTAATTTGGACACTCTTAAATTCTTTGTCCATAAATTTGGCTTACAAAACCTTTGAGCTGTTTGTCTAACAAGTTGTTCTAACAAAAGAAATATTATGATCCATCATAAATAATGTAAAATGCTAGTTCAGTAAAAACATAAATGTCATAGGACAAAAAACTAACAAACTATAAATCCTTCAAAATCTTTCCTCTTCTACCAAACTTTTTAAATGTTTATTTACCAATCCTTTCTTTTCTGTACTTTATACAAAGATAAACACATCCTTAATTCTCATGTAGACTGATATGCAAAGACCTAATACCTAAACTAAAGAGATAATCTGGAAAATTTCAGTAAGACACATGACAGAAGGGATGACACAACTACATAGCAGAAGTAAGATTCACTATTTAGACAAGTATGATACATACTGGTGCTCTCTGTTGTTCGAGGGCTTCCCTGTTCAGCATCAGCCTCATCCTGTGCAGGGTTGAGAGGTGGAACAACAATCACCACCTCTCCCTCATGTGGATAGTGCTCATCCGAGGAGATAGGTGATACATACTGAGAGGGGATGGAACTGCAGATATAAACATTAAAAAAATAAAAATCATGCTTTATAAAAATAATTTCCTATGACACAAACATTCCACATTTATACTGCCTCAGATAAATTATCATCATCTATTGATCAAATACACTGAAATCAGCATCTGGGGGATTGGTGGTGGTGGATGATGATGACGATGATACCGACGATGCAAAGTATATTCAAATGTACTCTTATGCAAGACTTTGGTCAAGGTTCAGCAAGTCCCAGATGCTTCTAGACATAAATTATGCAATACAAAAGATTTTATTTGTTTTCTCCAATTTGTTAAATGTAGATAGAGATTCCTAAAAAATTAACGACCCTCATATCAGTGTTTCTCAATGATGGAATATTACATGGTGCATATAACTTATTTGTACTTCATGCAAGGCTTAATGGTTCTGAGACCAGGCACATCAGTTGCACCATCTGTAAGATGAGATAATCTAGATGCTGAATGAGGAACATCTAGCTCGTCTCAGGTTTTGACTGACAGTTACTCATGCAGTACAAATATATGATGTAACAAAGGTTAATAAACTCAAGTTTACTGGGCAAGTTGGCCATGCAGTTAGGGGCACACAGCTGTGAGCTTGCATCCGGGAGACAATAGGTTCGAATCCCACTGTCGGCAGCCCTGAAAATGGTTTTCCGTGGTTTCCCATTTTCAGACCAGGCAAATGCTGGGGCTGTACCTCAATTAAGGCCATGGCTGCTTCCTTCCTACTCCTAACCCTTTCCTGTCCCATTGTTGCCATAAGATCTATCTGAGTCGGCGCGATGTAAAGCCAATTGTATAAACTGACGATGTTATATACAAAGAGTCTTCATGTTATTTCTGTTGCCAAATAACAACAGGCTAAGAACCCAGTGTACTCTGAACTGAATTATTGACAGATTTATTATGGTATCATATTTATTAACCTATATTCTTGAAAGATAGTGGAAAGCCTATGTGACACGTACAACATGATGCAAAAGAGTGCAAAACAAAACATTCTGCTAATAAATAGCAGAGATTGTTTTCTGAAAAACAAGTTTGTTTAACTGTAACTTTCTCATTGTAATGTTCTTAATGTTTACAATTTATTTACTAACCAGGTACCTGATTTATGCCTTGAGAAGTTACTATGACTGATGATGCCCTCAATGAAGGGCGAAACATGTCTCAAATGGATTTAATAATAAATTCCTAAGTGTTAAAATTTATAATGTATTGAATAGGTGACACAATAAACCCTTTAGCTTCCTACACACATGTTGCTGCACGAACACATGCCTTCTTGTTGTCACAGGATGTCAGACTGTTGCCCTGGCTCGCCCGATCACTGGACTTCTTGCCAATAAAAAATGTGTGGGATATGGTGAAATGACGGGTGCGGCGCTGTGACTCAATGCCAACCACCAAAGATGAACTGTGGAACTAGGTGAATGCAGCATGGATGGCTATACCCCAGGATGCCATTCGCGCCTTATACGTGTCAATGCCACCACGCATGGAACAAGTATCAGTGCCCATGGAGGACCCAGTGCCTACTAGGCAACAGGACACATGCTGAACCTAGGTGACTGAAATGCTAATCGTTTCTGCAGAACATACTAATGAACATGTCCAATGAATATGAACTTCCTATCTCTAGTCTTTCAAGGTTTTTTATGAACATGAGTGTAATTCGTTTCACATGCAGCTGGGTATGCAATGGCTAGCAAACAATTTTTTAGGATTTCAAGCCTTTAAAATTAAGTTACACATTAGATTTGAAAAATAAAAGAAACTGTAAAATAAAAGTTAATTATATATTGTTTCTCACCTGAGAGTAACCCGCTTCTTGATTCTGTGACCAAGATCCGAGTAGCCTCGGTGCATAGGTCGATGAGGCTGATCTGTAAAGCTTTTGGCAATAGGTGTATTAGGTTCTGATGCCTGTTTATCCACCAGGATGGGCTTCGGTCTAAGGACTGAGCTAGTGGTTTGGATGACAGGTACCAGAGGCACTGGTGGCATATGCTCCAAGTTGCGCTGATGCTGCTGTTGTTGATGTTGCTGGGAATGGAAGTTGGTGTTTGTGGCCACTGTAGTATCTCCTGACAAAACTAATGGAGGATGAGGGTGAGGGTCAGTAGGTAATGGTAATGATAGAAGACGTTTCCGGTCTTCCATATACAGTTCTATTAGTTGGTCCAGTTTTATTTCTATATCATCCACCTGTAACAAAGGTATAATTGTCTACATAAGCTACATTTCCATGCAAATTAATGGGAACATTACAATAACATATATATATACTTTTTTTTTTTTTGCACTTAGAGTCAGGTGCGGTAATTTCAACCATGATGTATTTCCGTTCACCACCTTTTTCACCCTTACAATGTATACCAATAAGTTTGTTAGTATTCCTGCAACATAGAGCATATATAATGGTCCATAAAGAACCTATTTAATTACTTATTTTGTACACACTAAGGGTGAAAAGGGAGATGGTCAAAATTACCTCATCTGAACCCATTCATCCGCTACATACCTTAATCTTTGTCAACAGCTATATGTCTTCCTTTCTGTTTTTTTCTAAAATCAGTCATATACGTTAAAGTCTAATAGTATCAAATAGAGCCAGCTTTTTAGCTTCTTCTTCTTCTGCTCTCAAATCATCTTCATCCTGTCGGACCTGGCTGCGCTTTGGTTGTCAGTAATGGTATACTTCCTTCATTCAAATGTTATGAGTTTGAATCGTAAGTGTTTATTTCTTAGAATTCTCTTCTCTTCTCTGCCTTCAATTTGGAGCATTGATAAATTTAATTCTTCAAAATCTTTTCTGCTTAATAAGCTGCATTACACAATTTTATACAGATTCCACAAGCCTTCAGTATTTTCTTTTTACTAGTGGTTTAATATTACGCTAACACATTGGAGGTTTATTGTAATACAAGGATGGGAATTTTTTTTTTTTTTGCTATTTGCTTAACGTCGCACCGACACAGATAGGTCTTATGGCGACGATGGGACAGGAAAGGCCTTGGAATGGGAAGGAAGCGGCCGTGGTCTTAATTAAGGTACAGCCCCAGCATTTGCCTGGTGTGAAAATGGGAAACCCTGGAAAACCATCTTCAGGACTTCTGACAATGGGATTCGAACCCACTATCTCCCGGATGCGAGCTCACAGCTGCGTGCTCCTAACCGCACAGCCAACTCGCCCGGTTAAGGATGGGAAAGGGCTAGGATTGGCAAGATAGTGGCTGTGATCTTAATTGAGGTACAGCCCCAGCATTTGCCTGGTGCAAAAATAGGAAATCACCGAAAAACCATCTTCAGGGCTGCAAATGGTGGGATTTGAATCTACCATCTCCCGAACGCAAGCTCACAGCTATGCAAGCACATACTTTTAAGTTTATAGTCATGATACCATGATACTATGTTAGCACACTGATCATGTAAAAGCATATTTTTTTAGAACAGTAAAATTTTTATGAGTCTCCTTTTGCAGATAGCTTAGATGCTTTCTATGGGATCAATGTCAGTGGGGTTCCCTGGTCACTCTAGCACACAAATATTGTTATCACTGAAGAATTTCTTACTGTCTTTGAAGAGTGACAAGAAGTCAAGTCTTGCTGAAAAATTCCCACACCATCTGGAAACATTTTCTGTAGATCTTGAAGAATTCCCCTGTCCAGTAATGTACTGGTCATTTTTCATCATGCCTTCAAATAGCACAAGGATTGCAGACCTTCATGCACGAAGCAGCCCCGGCATTTCCTTCACAGAGTGTTTTAAGGTCTGTTGCAAATGTGCTGAATTTGTAGGTTCATTCTTTGCACAGTGCACATACTGAAACCTCTGCCCCTGCTCTTCAAGGTGACTTTCTTTAGAGAAATGAACTTTCTTCCAGGTTCATATTATCCAAGCCTGTTGATTACATGCTCACAAAAGATGTTTCCGGAGTGCTTCTCCTGTTAGAAGATGTTTCTTAGGAGATTTGTATGCTTCTCTTGCTCCTAACAGAAGTCTACGATGAAGAATAGTCACATGCAGATTCACTTCCCTGACACCAAATTCATGAGACAAGTTCACAGTAGTGACCCTGGAGTTTAATTAGCTTCTCCTGAGGAGAAAGCACTCATTAGTGTTTTTCTTTTCCCTGCCACAGTTTCTGTTTTCCTTGCGTAAAAGGGAGCTAGTCTATTTGTGCTGCTGAATAATACAATTTACAATGCTTACACAACTTCAGAAAAATTCAATGAGTTGTGATGTTTCTGAAGGTTATGAATTTATTTGATTTCAGGCAAGAGCTCATGATAGGGTAGGGATATTGTAACAGGTGTTGAATCATGGCAGAAATTACACCGGCCTGCGGAAAAAAAAAATCTCTGGCAAAAGGTTGAAGAGGTGATTTACCCTAATTTAGGTGTGCTAATTTTAAATATGTAAACGCTTTTTGCCTATCACATAGAGTTTTTTTGCTATTTGAAATCCAAATTTGACATATTGTTGTAATTTTGATAGAAAACACCATAATAGAGAAATATAACTTATGTAATTTTAATGGGACATGATCAAATTGTAACGACTATACAAAAAGTAACATGTTCATTGTTAGGATGTATGAATCTCACTTCAAGAACACTATTGTTTGCTGCACTTTGATGTGAATGAATGCTGTGCTGATTTGCGTTTGTGTTCCTCAGTAGTGTTATCTTGCACTAGACACCAACAGTAATCTGACATCATGGAGACGTCCCATCGCCCCTGGTACCTTTGTTCCACTTCTTTTAGATCCTGATGGAACCGCTCACCATGTTCCTCACTGAATGCTCCTAAATTTGGAGGAAAATAATCCAGATGACTGTACAGGAAATGCAATTTTAAGCTCATGCATCAACCCAATTTCTGGAAGTTGTACAGCATGGTTTCCACAATCTGTTGGTAGTTGACATCTTTAACATTAACCAGGAATTTGCTACAAACATCCTTGAATGATTCCCATGCCTGAAACTGTGTTTCGTTCATCGTCGTACTGAATGTCGGATCCCACATACGCTTCCAAATTTGGGGGCCGTCAAAAACACCTTCCTCAATTTTGGCATTCGACAGACCTAGAAATTTCTGACAGTGGTACCAAAAGCAGGGACTGCCTCTATCCAAACTCTTCATGTACTGTTTCATAATTCCCAATTTAATATGTAAAGGGGGCAATAACACACTTTGAGGATCAATGAATGGAGGATTTACAATGTTTTTTTCTCCAGACATGAACTCTTGGCCACTCAGACACTAACTAGTGATGATCCCTGTCCCGAGAGTCCCACTCACACAGAAAACACGGGAACTTTGTATATCCTCCTTGCTGCCCTAATATGATAATGCACACTTTTAAATCACAGCACAGTAACCATCTATGTTCATTGTAGTTCAGTTTCTGCAACACCATAGATAATTTGTGAAAGTTTTCACGAAGAGATGTTGAATGGGCAATTGGCACTGAAGCAAGTTTATTTCCAGTGTGCAGAAGAACACCTTTGAGACTTCTTTTACTGGTATCAATAAATAGATGCCAGTCCTTTGCTTGGTAAATAGTTCCAAGACGACGAATCAAGCCAGGCATATCACAGCAAAACACAAGTTCGTTTTCGTGAACAAAAAACTGCTGGTATTCTTCCTCCTGATTTCTGTAACAATATAAATTTGTCCCAGGAAGTTCAAGCCAAATTGTTTTTATGTTTTGCCATACTGCAGTGTTGTTCAACATTAAATCACTTTTTAGCTTCTATTTTAGTTTTGCACAGCTTATGCTATGGGGTGAGACAGAAGCAGAAGTTCAAGCTGAACTAGATCTTTGACAAGAATAATTTGAAAGAATGGGAATGATCATCAGCCAAACTAAAACCATTGGTTTAGTGATGAGCACCTGCAAGTGCAAAATGAAGAAGTAGACATTATCAATAACTTCAAATACTTAGGGAGCTTTGTTTCTTCTGACAATACCATAAACCAAGAAATAAGCAATAGAATACAAGCTGCATCAAAATTCTACCACTCCGTTCGTCAATTACTTTGGGATGACTGATTTCCCCAAACTTGCAAGCTCATGCTGTACAAAACATATCTTGTACCAATTCTAACATATGGACTGGAAGCAGTAACGTTGACTAGATCTGCACAAAGTCGCCTACAGGCCACTGAAATGAAGTTCCTTCAGTTATGTCTCCAAAGAACAAGGAGAGACAAAATAAGGAATGAAAGTATTCGGCAACAACTTGGATTGGACAGGAGCCTGTTGGAAACCTTAGAATTAAGCAAATTACGATGGTATGGACATATGAGAAGGATGGCTCCAATTAGGACCCCAAAAGCATACTATGAAAGAAATGTTGTTGGTAAAAGGCCCAGAGAGAGGCCTTATGATAGTTAGGAAAAGCAAATTTTCAAAGACCTTGCCAAACATGATGTAAATTGGCAACAAAAAGTAGAACATCAGCTGTGGATTGACAGGATAAACTGGAAGAGGCTCATAAACACCCGCACCCAGCTTGCTGGAGTGGAAAATCGATGATGATGATTATGACAGCTTACAGAACAGAATAGTGCCATCTGTAATGAAATGATTATCTCCAAACTCCTGTACAAATACTTGTAATTTTTCACTTATTGAACCGTTAGTTTTTGGCATAATGAACAGAGAGTATTTGCAATCAAACACAGTGAAATCTGTCCAGTAAATGAGCCCACTGTACCTCTCTATCACCCCCTTCTCCTTTGGAAACCCAGTAAAGACAATTCTACCTGCTAAAGTTATTTACAAAAGTGGTTGACCATGGCACAAAACCTGACAATACCCATCCTCAACTGTCCTTGTGCTTCCTTTGCATCTGTCACTTTCTACTTATCTGTCTCTTTGTATACAGCTTACCCTCCTATTTCACATAATATTTCTACAAAAGATAGTTGTAAGAAATTACAAACAACAATTAGGTGATGTGAAAAATCTGTCTTTGAGATAACTGTAAGCAGGTATGCAAAAATGGAAGGAAAAAAATAAAACATAACAAAAATATAAAAATTCACGGGGAAATATGACCACGATATGAAAAATTACCAGAAAATGACAAAAACATTAAATAAGCCAAAATATGACTTTATATGACCCGTGAAAAATGTACAATTTTAGTCACCATAGATAAAAATATGCTTAACTTGTATTTTCCATGGAAATAATTTAAAGAAAAATAAGACATGTCATAAACATTGAGGCCCTAATCATCATCATCATTCAACATCATCATCATAATCTCTTCTTCTTCTTCTTTCATTTTTGGCCGACTGTGGACCATGTTAATTCCATTTCAGCTACTTCTGGGCTTTCATCCTCGCCAAGTACTCCTGCAGTCTCCTCCTCTCTTCTGTTCATAGTGCTTGGATCCGGGATCTGACTTTTTCTTGGAAACTCTTGGTGTTCTTGGTTCTTGATGTAAGCTTAACTGTTGCTGACTTCCATTCCTTGTATTCCCATTTCTTCATGTCCTCCTTCATCTCCAAATGCCAGTGCATCACAGTTTTCCTGGTCTCAAAAAACCTTACAACCTGTTTGGTCAGGTCTTCCGGGTCCATTCTGTAGATGTGTCCGGAAAACATGGTTCTCCTCTTTCAGATGGTGTCTGAGATTTTTTCTGGCTTTTGGTACAATTCTTGGTTTTCTTTCCTTTGGCAGGATCCATCCTTTGTTCTTTAGGGTTCCAGAAACATTCATTATTGATAATATAAGTCAAGGGTCTGTTCAACAGTCATCAGTTCCAGTCGTTGCCCTAGTTATGCAGACATCCTAATTAACAAATCACATCATGTTAACAATAATGAGCCAAGCTGAGTGGCTCAGACGGTTGAGGCGCTGGCCTTCTGACTCTAACTTGGCATGTTCGATCCTGGCTCAGTCCAGTGGTATTTGAAGGTGCTCAAATATGTCAGCTTCGTGTTGGTATATTTACTGGCACATAAATTAAAAGAACTCCTGCGGGACAGAATCTGGCACCTCAGCATCTCCGAAAACCATCAAAAGTAGTTAGTGGAACGTAAAAATAATAATATTATTATTATTAACAATAATGAGAAGACTTCTTTGCTTTTCTTACAATTTGCTTTACGTTGCTCTGACAAACACAGGTCTTATGGTGATGATGGGATAGGAAAGGGCTAGGAATGGGAAGGAAGCAACTGTGGCCTCAAAAAGGTACATCCCCAGCATCTCAAAAAAGGGAAGTTTTGGAAAATCATATTCAGGGTTGCTGACAGTAGGGTTTGAACCCACAATCTTCCAAATGCAAACTATAATTATGCTTCTTCTGTTTCCTTCTATGTAAAGCAATATTATACAGGTAGAATGAAAAAATAACAAAAAAAATTTGGCTAGCTTTCTCTACCTTTTACATATTCTCACCTGTCTTTCCACTTTGACTACCCTGGAGGCCAGGCTTATTTTGGAGGCATACACATCTTTGGACTTTGAACCCTGTTTGCCGAGGATCTGGTCGAGCCTAAGAGACAAAGTAACATTTAACGTTTTATGAATAAAAACATCTACTAAATAATATTCAAGAAAGAATATGTTAATAAATTTTCTCCAAAACAAGGTCTGTTTCTCCGCAGAAGCAGATATAAATCATTTCTATTCTTTGGGTTTTAACATGTTTGGTACATGAATTACTGAGGTGAGATAAAAATGTTCCATAAAGTGAATGAAATGAATTAATCAATCTATTTTCTCATTTTTTCCTGTCATGCAAGAGAAATTTTTTCTTCAATATTGTTCATCATGTAACAATGGTAATGAATGGTGAATGAATTTACCTCACTGAAGCATTTTTACCTGCTTTCTGAACAGCCATCCTCAGAAACTGATCCTCAGTATGGGAACGCTTTATGTTTTGTGTCCAATGTCAACATATAGGTAGAAAGACAAATTCACAAGATGTGGTTGTATAGTGTATGTGATTGGAATTGTGTCTAATCACTGAGAATATTGGTTCTTTGAGATGTACTGTGTGAGTATATTTCATATTGTTGAGAGTGTGAGGGACTGATGTGGAGAATTTCAATTCATGTGTTAATGTCTACATATTTGTGTACTGTGTCATGTGCATGGTTGCAAAATGCAGATTCTGTGTTATATTCCAGGGATGTGATGTGTTTTGGACATTTCATTTTGAAATTTGAACTGATTTTTTCGGCACTTGAGTCTGTAAACACTAGGTAAGTGTTACAAACCTGAGTACTGGATATAGTTTCTGGGTTGATTTATATTAAGAGTTCTATATTTTGTTTTGAATGCCACCTTGCAATCTAACATTGTATGTATTTTTGAATTGAAATATGTTTTTTGTAATGCTATTTGTTCGGGGCGTCGACCTATAGAGATCTTTTGCCCCTGTGTGTCATTTTGTTCTGCTTTTCAGGTGTATTACATTCTCTTATTATTTAATGTAGGAGACTGCATAACTAAAATCATGGTGATATGTAAAAAATGTGGCTTGAATCTGAACACCACAAAAAATAAGATCATAGTCAACAGTAAATAACCTACAGAAATATTACAAATAACAACAAATGGAACTCCATTGGAGATTGTAAATAATATAACATGGCTGAAATTTTCAGGAGAACTGGGATATGACCACAGAATTAAAATCATGGAGGTGAGCTGCAAGTACCTATTTAATCATAAACCAGCCCTCCTTCCAATCATAACTTTTTGGCAGTGCTAGGAATCGAACTTGGGCTCCAAAGGACAGCAGCTAATAGTGCTAACCATTATGCTATGGAGGCAGACCTTCTTTAGCATAAGAATGTTCTATGAAATAACACCGAGCTCGATAGCTGCAGTCACTTAAGTGCGGCCAGTATCCAGAAATCGGGAGATAGTGGGTTCGAACCCCACTGTCGGCAGCTGTGAAGATGGTTTTCCATGGTTTCCCATTTTCACACCAGGCAAATGCTGGGGCTGTACCTTAATTAAGGCCCCGGCCACTTCCTTCCCACTCCTAGGCCTCTCCTATCCCGTCGTCGCCATAAGACATACCTGTGTCGGTGCGACGTAAAGCAAATAGCAAACAAACAAAAAAAAAAAAAAAAAAAAAAAAAAAAATGAAATAACAGTTTTAGCTTAAAATTTAAAATCAGGTTTGTCTTCTATGCCCTGCTTTCTGGAGTAGAGGGCTGGTTGTTCACAGATACAAATATAAAAAGGCTTGAAGTACTGTGTTTGAAATGTGGGTTTATAGACACATACTGCATGTAAACTGGGCTGATAAAGTGAGGAATGTAGAGATGTTGGGACATATGAAAAAAAATTGAAATAGCAGGAAATCCAACCAATAAGAAACACAAGCTTGAATATTTTGCCCATGTCCTGTGACCTGCAGGGAATTACAATATCCTGTACATCATTATGAAAGGTAAGACTGAAGGCAAGCGAGACCCCATAGAAGAAAATCATGGCTAAAGAATTGGAGGCACTGGCATGGAAAATCTACTTTCGAATTATTTTGAGCAGCAAGCAATAGAAATACTGCCAACATGATCGCCAATATTTTACTAAGCAAATATGTCACAGGATGAAGTAGTAGTAGGAGGATATCAAGTGAATATGCAATTGTAACCATTAACAACTGTCAGGTACCTTAATATTCGTGCGGGGCGCTAAGTACTTTCGCCAGGCCATGAACCAGGAGCCCACAGCGAGGGGAGACCAGGTTTCTCAGGCGTGGCAAACAAAGAATGGAGCCAATCCATGCTTCATTGTGTGGGGGAAAAACGCCAACCACAAGCAAGAAGGAGACAGAATTTCAAAAAACCATGCTTAGTTGACTTGTCTGGGGAATTACTATTCCCAAGTGTGAAGTGGCAAATATGAGATACTCCAGGGATGGATGGTCATGGGGCCAATTTGGATGAAATAAAAAGTCAGATTAGCGAAGATATAATTTATGGAGTCATGCCTGGCTATAATATGCAATACAATACAATAGCAAACACTCGAAAATGAGTAGGTTGGTCTTCCAAACAGAACTCCTCTTCATCTGTGAATCCATAGGTGACTGTACAGACAATACGTGAGGCACACAATTTGCCTAAGAGATGGTAGATAGTCCCAGGTGGAGTAGCCATTGTTCTCCTATTTTGTTCTTTTTCCTTTCTTCATTGTCTCTTATTGTTCGCTATTTGCCTATGGTTTTATTCAAAAAGTAGTGTGCCATGATGAACTAGTGATTTCAAGGATGAACGGTTGATGGCCAAGGTCTCCCAGTTGTTAACATCAATGTGGCACATCTTCATGTTAGCCTTAATTACATCCTTAAATCTCTTTCTCTGACCTCCCAAACAACATTTACCCACTGTTAACACTTGCTTGGGAAGCAATTATCAGGCAGGCGTATTACATGCCCTGTCCATCGTAGCTGACATCTTGAAACCATGACTTCTATACTGGAGGTCAGTGCCTCTTCAAGTACGCTGACATTTTTGCGTCTATCTTGCCAGGTTATATGCAGAATTCTCCTTAAACATCGCTGGTGATATTGTTCCAACTTTTTAATATGCTGTCTGTAGCATAACTCAGGTTTGAGATCCATATAATAAGCTGGGGACTACAACTGAACTGTACAGAGGATCTTTGTTGCAACACTGACATCATGATTTTTAAATACTCGGAATCATAGTTTGGCAAAGGATGCTCCAACACGGTTGATTCTAAAAGGAGTTTACTACTTGAAGGCTCACTCCATCAATGGAGATATTGATCTATATCCTTCTCCAGGGGCTGGTTGATAGAGAATCTGTGCCTTACTCATATTCAGTTTGAGGCCAATCTATCTGTATGTGTTGAAAAGGCATTCAGGATTAACACTAGTTCTTCTTCAGACTGAGTTACAACAGCATTATCATTAGCATACTGTAACTCGACTACTGCTGTAGAAAGTGTATGAGTCTTCACCCTTAGATAGCTCAATTTAAACAGTTTCCCATCCAGTCTATAATTTATCTGTATTTCTGGAGGAAGAACGTCCTTGACTAGCTGCATACAGCAGCTATATATAATGAGAACAAAGTGGGGGCAATCACACAGCCTTGCTTAACACCAGTATTGATATGAAACGGCTCTTCATCAGAGTTGGCACTGATAACAGCTGCTGTCATATCAGTGTAGAATAGTTTCAAGATGGAAATCAATTTCTGTGGAAAACCATACAATCCTAAAATCTTTCACAAAACATCACGGTTTACAGAATCAAATGCCTTAGTGAGATCAATGAAGGCAATATAAAGAGGTGTATTTTGTTCTCTGCAATTTTCCTGAAGCTGACGAGCTGTGAATATCATATGTGTGGTTTCTCTGAAAGGCCTGAAACCACACTGGCTCTCTGGTAGTATTTCCTCCACTAAGGGTATTACACGATTTGCCATTCGAGCAATAAGCTTTCTCAAAGAAGACAGTAATGATACTCTCTGATAGTTATTACAGTCTGTTCAATCACCTTTCTCAAATATTGGAACTATAAGACTATCTCCGAAATCAGGAGGCAATATTCTCCAGTGTTTCAAATTTTAAAAATCAGTTCATGTACATGTCTTTTGAGTTCCTCACCACCTTCTATGAGAGCTTCCACAGGTGTGCCATCAAGACCAGTGGCCTTGTGTCGCCTTGCTTGATTAACAACACTCTTAGCTTCATCCAGTATTGGTAGGGAGCCAAGTTGTTCTTTGATGGGTGCAGTAATTCGGTGATTTGATAAAAAGTGGGAAATTACAGCAGTCTGTAAAGAGAAAGTGTGTCATCGTAACAAAGCTAGTGATTTGTTAGGCAGGGGTTCTCCTGAACCAATGGAGGAGAGGTGGGCTTGAAAACCCGAGGGTGAGAAGCTTCCCTTGTCTTGTGTCCATTTGAATTGCTAGAGGTACATGTCATATTCAGAGAGGTGGAGCTGTGAAATAAAAGTGACTTTGTGAGTCTTTGTGAGTGGAACACTTTATTTGAGTGGCTCAGTGCCAGAGGTGACTAAGCGCCATCGTAGCTCATTTTGACATTTTCAGTGTAATGAGTAAAAAAGATCGTATTCTATCTATACCACTTACGCATAACAACCTTACTGTTTCTGTAACATGCTGCCACCAGTGAGAAAGTCTGGCACTATAAAGATGACTGTGTGTGAGCCATACATGACTAAGTGCTGAGATGGTGGTGATATTACATGAGAGCTCATTGGTATCTACTTTTAGCGATGATGATAGGACATATCAGATGGAAGAAAATACCTCTACTGATGAATCAGGCATGCCCGATGTCTTTACGCCAGAAAACTGGTTGACTGTCATTGCAAGGCCAAAAAAGAAGAAACCTCATTTCCACATGGGCAGCAGCATGTTCTATTCCTGCAAACAACTCCAGAATGAAATCACTAACAGGAAAGCATCTATCACAGGACAAAAAAAATATAGTGGTTTCAAATTCGACACATAGTTCTCTATAAAGACAGTCCACTTAAGTTCACAGCTTTCTACAACTCTCAAGAACTTGTTCCAGTTACTGTTGATCTGAGTAAGAGAAAAATTGGGTACCTAAATGGATTAGGGGACACAACTTCACTGTTGTATCCTCAAGGGCACAGTATAACGACAAGCTGTAGAAGTTCGTCCCTCCGATTCATCATCAGTTCTACAGGAATCTTGAAACAATGGAGGCAACAGCAGATCAGGATGAAGATAGTGAATCTGCAATAATCCAAAGAGAGAGAGAGAAAAAAAAGAAAACTCCATTGTCTTTACACCCTAAAACATGCTGACTGTCAGAGGGCATAAGGGCATATTATAATTATTTCTTTGAGGGCATAAGAGTAACTTTAGAATACTTTTCATTATGAAAGAAGATACTTTTATCATTGTCCAGATGCTTCAATAAATTATTTTGAAACTTGCTATAATTTTTAATCCTTTGTTGACTTTATACTTCATTTACTCAATTCTGGCACTGAGCCCTCCATTTCATAGTTGTTGTGGTAGAGATTACAGTATGCAAGTTAATGTGGAAAGACTTAGCTATGGAATTAGAGCATTTTAAGAATAGTGCAAACATTTATTGCAGTAATTTATGTGAACTCTAAAATGAACTAACTTCTTAAAATCTGCCTGTAGGCAGAAAAACTCATTCCATTTGGGTGAGTAAGCATATCAGTTGCCTACCAATGAGCTGTTAAAGCAGAAACCCACGAGTTGGATTGCCACGCACAGTAATCATGAACAGTAATACTGTGTAGTCAACATACTTTGTCCTTGTGGCAGCCTCCGCATGGGGGAAGTTGTATTAATAAAAATAAATAAATAAAATCATGTGATCCACGAGAGTGAAGAAGTATTTCAGGAATAATTATTAAGAAAACCATTGTCTTGTGCAGCAAAGACATAGCTTTCAACACCTCAAGAAGAAGGCCACAATAGCATGATTGCCGACATCAGAATGGAACCAAATACTTTCTCTGGAGTCGACACTAGCGCTATGATACACTAGACCACCCATGGCAGCCTTAACGGGCCAATATTTATCACAAGATGGAAACCAGATAGGTCCTAATCATTATTATTATTATTATATAGGATATGAAGATTTTGCATCCAGCCATGTAAATAACATGTAAATATTATTTATTAATGCTGCATCACAGCGATATCTTTTGTTTGTTAGCTGCAGTGAGATCGGTTCATGCATGTTTCTTGTATGGTTTATTTGGATGGCCTATGGGAGTGCTACTTAGCTAAAGCTGTGTAAGGGCCCGATGACCTTGATGTTAGGCTCCTTTAAACAACAAGCATCATCATCAAGCAAAGCTGTGTAAATATTAGTAATTACGAGTCTTTATTGTCCTTATGTAATGTGTATTTAATTTGTAGGTAACGTGGTCATGAGTGGGACCTTATGACCCATGCTAAAATCAAACCAGGAGACAGGGAGGTAGGAGGTGTCCAGTAAATTTAGTACATGCTTTGCTTTTTAAAACTTTTTATATTGCATGAGATTTCCAGATACTAGTGGATGAAGAGAACACTGTCATTAGTGCCAAACTTAACCCAGCAGGATGCATGCTCTCTGTCAAGATGCAAGGGCGCATGAAGGGTGAAAATTACCCACAAGCAAAAATCCCCCTTAATTCTAAATTGTAATTATTGGAAACAATGTAAATGATGATACATTTATGCAGTAAATTAATTGTAATAGTTTTGGTGTAATTATGGCAATGTGCAACTGGTGGTAATAACAATGGATACTGTAATATTCATGTTCTCATAATGCTTACACATACACTGGCATCACTCAGTCATTTATACAGGGAGCGGCAGAAATACCTGATGAATTTGAAACGTAAATAACTCGGCAACACAACAAGCCATTTAAAAATTGATTGCACAGTTGGAAAGAGTAGTGTTTGCCATTTGCGTCATATATACATACACACTAGGTTTTGAAAACAATGTCATCCAAATGCCAACCGTCCTGTTTGATGCACCTCTGAAGCCTCTCCCTGAAGTTCTGCATGACTCGCTTGTGCATGTCTTGTGGTATTGCCTCGATTTCTTCACGGATGGCAGCTTTCAGGTCATCTAGTGTTCGTAGCTTACGTCAGAAGACGCGATCTTTCAAATATCCCCAGAGAAAGAAATCACACAAGACAAGGTCAAGGGAATGGGTTGGCCATGGAACATCACCCGTAAGGAGATGAGACATCCTGGAAACATTCCTGTGAGGACACCCATGGACACCCTGGCTGTGTGTGCAGTGGCACCATCTTGTTGGAGCCATACAGCAGGATTCCCTACGTCGGTGAGTGTTGGCTGCAGGAAGTAAACGTAACAGCTGTACTTAATGATCTGATGTTACTGTTACAGTTCTGTCCTCCTCTTCAAAAAAGTAAGGGCCTACAATTCTGAAATCAGTGACAGCACACCAAACAGTAACATGCTCGCTGTGGAGAGGTCACTCATGGATCTATTAAGGATTGGTTGCGGACCAGTAATGAAAATTTTGTTTATTAACGTAGCCTGACAAATGAAAGTGTGCTTCATCACTTGCCAGGACACTGGTGTCAGCTGCTATAGCTTCCAGGATACTCTCACAACACGCTCTGTGGTTGGCCCAATCAAGTTTACTGAGTTTCTGAACATCCACCATTTTGTACAGATGGAACTTCATGTCTGCATGTAAAATCCTCCTTACGGTTCGATACGAGAGTCCCATAGCATGTGAATGCCTACGCACTGAACGTTGAGGAGATTGCTTAACGGCATGTCTCACTGCATGGACAGTCTCTGGTGTTTGGACACTACGAGGCCTACCAGGCGGCTTCACACTCGAACCACTTTTTCTCAAACTGTTCACCCATAACAGAATGGTGTTCCTGCTTGGAAATTTCACATGTCGACCTAAGCCAAAGTGTCTGCAAAACAAATGCTGTGTTGTGGTAACAAAGTCGGCATTTTTGAAATAAAAGTCTCAGTCATGAAACCTCGGTGTTCACCACTCCGCGCCATGCTAGCGACTGGCTGGCTGACTGACTAGCCCAGATGAGACGATACATGTGTTCTCCAAGGCCAGGGCCAAGACTGTGCGCACCACGACAATAACACCTGTTTGAAAGCTGTGGCCAATATGACTTTTAGTTCACTCCAATCTACTGTATGTGACATAAATGGCAAACACTGCTCTTTTAAACTGCGCAACAAAATTGTGAATGGCTTGTTTCATTGCTGAGTTATTTACGTCTGAAATTCGTCAGGTATTTCTGCCGCACCCTGTATTATACCATGTATATTTGACATACATTTTCTGTATCAAAAGAGTCACATATGATAAACACCTGTTGGGTACAGAGGGAGAAGCACAGGGTAAGAACTGTAGAGGATGTTCAAGGTTCACCACTCCTGGACCATTATTTTCTGTTGCTCATTCACTTGTTCCACACATTCTTTAGGCTTCACATGTTCCTGAGAATTAGTTTTTTACACATACAACACAATATGGTTTTTCTGTCCTCTTTACTTCCCCAGTCTTTGCATCTTCCTGTTTGATGCTTTTTGAGGACTGTACTTTTCTTTCCTCAGTATTTCCAGAAAGCCCCTGAACATGACTTTGGAGATTTGTTGGTGGAGTCAATCTTTTACTTCTCGGTGCTAAATGTTTCTTTGTGAGAACGAAGGACAGCATTTTTAACCAATTTTGATGGAATGTAGGTTCAGAGTTGAGTTGAGATAGATGATTTGAGCATTTGAAATAGGATATAATTGTCAATTACTAATTCCTATAGAAGAAATAAACGTATTAGGAACGTGCCTAATCACTTTCTTTGACATTATTAATTTCTCAGTCATCACTAGCTGCGATGCTGTTGTCTTCCTTGGGAGCAATAGATTTATAATTTCGTTCAGCATCATAGTGTGATACATCTTCACTTCCTGAAATTCACTAAAATTTTGCGTAAACTTGTTGATAAAATGCACACATACTTTAAAGTAGACTTGTCTAATAATAACTGCTGCACTGTTCATGCATAAAAATAAAGTAGTTAACAATAAACAACATATGAAACGTATGAGCTCACGCTATGAGCAGAACTAACAAAAGCCGTACAGTTGATTCAAGGCCCTGGCATTTGGAAGGGTTCACTTGAAAGGTACTGAGAGAGGAGGCCTGAAGAGCACATTAGCAATAACGGAAATATAGATTTCAATTTTGCCTGGGTAATTTTTTACCCATGGAGTTATTGCTGTATTTATGTGTAGCTATGGTCTACGCCCCACAGACATGTTTTCTTGAAACAAAAAAAGGATGCCTTTTTGGGAGATACTTTAAAAGAAGATGGCTGAAGTACCCCTAGAAGACTATTTCATTATCACCAGTGATCTAAACAGATATGTTGGTCACAGAAAGAATGATCATGCAGCCCACAGTGGACACGGATTCAGGGAAAAGAATGATAATGGCCAACGAATCCTCAATTGTGCAAAAGCCCATGCATGACCTGGTCATCACGAACACTAGGTTCAAAAAGGGTGATCCACATTTAATTATATATTACAGTGGCACAAAGGCAATGCAGATCAATCAAATCCTCATTAGGCATCGAGTCCTTAAAGATGTGTCAGACACAAAGATTGTGCCATATGAAACTGTCGCAATGCAACATTCACCAGTCATCTGCAAGTTGTGTATCAAATCGCCAAATTCTGAACATGCCTTTTATACAGGATCAGCAAGAATCAAATGGTGGCACTTCAAGGAAAAATAGGCCAATGTTGTCACACGAATAACATTGCAATCGTTTACTACAGTCGAAGAATGATACTTCATGCACTGTTCTTGAATCAACAAAACCAGGACAGCAAAAAATTGACAAAATACAGGGCTCTGGACTGATGAGGTCAGAAATGTAGTGCGAAAGAAGAAACAGGTTTACTATAAGTTTCTTGCCAACAAGACCCTGTTTCACTGGAATGCCTATAAGATAGCCCATAGTGATCTAAAATTCATAGCTACAACAAAAACTATTCATTTTGCAGATCTTTATGCAAAACTAGATACGTGTGAGTGCGAGCAGGAATTATATCGACTCACCAAAGTGAGGCATTGCAAATCATAAGACATCCAGTGCTTCTATAACATCAACAATGAAACAGGAAACTTATTAGTTTGAAAGAAGGCAAGAGAATGCTGGTGGAGCTACCTCGAGAAGATCTCAGCTGAGGAATTTCTCTATCCACCAATCCCAGTCACTACTGTTGTGGAAGGAACTGTCAGAGACATTGATATCAAAAAGGTCAAGGCTGCTTTGAAAGCAATGAAGCCAGAGAAAGCTACTGTCCCAGATGATCTTCCAGCAGAACTCTGGTACTCTCAACAGTGGGATGCAGCAGAATGGTTAGCAGAACTCTTCAAGCAGATCATTAAAGAGGGTCGAACACCAAGCAATTGGCAATGGAGTATCATGGTATCCATCTTCAAAAAAGAAGGGGAGCCCAACTGAAAGTGCTGATTACCGGCCAATCTGACTTTTGTGTCACACGATGAAGGTATTCAAATGTGTTCTTGATAAAAGGATATGTGAGATTGTTCAGCTTTCCAGAAACCAAGCTCAATTTGTGAAGAATTATGGCCCAACCAATTCAATCCATGCTGCAGAGCTCTTGATTGAAAAGCATCGTGAGAACAAGCCAATCCATGACCGACTTGCCAAAGAGGTCAATGCAAGGATATCCACACCGTGGATGAAATTGTGAACAACAACTGGCATTACTTGTGACCAGAGGATGAAAGATAATCTCAAATCAGAAATCTATGATACTGTCATCTGACCTGTTGCACTGTGCGGTTGCGAATGTTAGCCGACTACGACTGAGGCAGAGCGTCGACTTGGCGTCATGGAGACTAAGATGCTGAGGTGGACAGCTGACGTCACTAAACTGGATTGCATCTCCAATGAATCCATCAGGGAGAGATTTGTCCTTGCACTGATTCAAGAAAAAATTTGCAAAGTCCTCTACAATGGTTTGGACGTGTACCAAGGACAGGGACTGACATTATCGCAAAGACGGGTTACATGTTGGAAGATGCCGGTAGGAGACCAAAAGGACAACCAAACCAGATACCATTCACAAAGATCTGAAGAGAGTCAATTTCCACCCTGACATGGCCCAGGACAGAGTTAAATGGAGACAATGAATCCATGGAGCAGATCCCACACCAGGAAGGATAAACACTGAAGGAAAGAAAAAAGATGTGTAGCTATGGTCTTCCTAGATAGGGCCTGTAGATGAGTGAAGAAAGGCTGGCAATTACAGAAATATTTGATGAAATGAGGATGCAGATATAATAGAGAATGTGAACTGTGCTTGTTAAATATGGAAGTACCATGCTTGTGAATATCTCACTTGAATCTCAGTAAGTTTTGTATGAGTGAGAGATAAAGAGAGGAATGTGTACAGTTCACCAACAAGCCAGGTAGACGTTATGGTCTCAGGAAATAGCTTCAGAGATTTTGAGGTCCACAAAGATGACGGAGAGAGTTTAAGCCACAACCACCAGGTGAGTAGTGAAAGGAAACTGAGTCACTAGGTTGGCCGGTCTTATGCAGGTACATTAGGGCTTTGACAGCTGGTGATAACAGTGGATGAAGGGGATAACTTTGCTGCAATACTATGGTGGTTATTTGGAAATGTTTGGAGGTTCAGACGCCCTGACAAATGACTCACCAGGATGGGAATTTGCATCCACTCTATGTCTTGTCTTCTTTTCCAGGCCCTTATGTATTGGTTTGTGTCACCGGTTGGTGGGACGGAGAACTGAAACTACAGCGTGTTTGGAAATGTAAATTTTAATTTTTTTTTATTTGTCTGAAGGATTTAATTTTTTTGCAACTCTGGACTCTACTGGAATTTCATGTAACCGCAAGAAATATTGAACTGTATGAACATTTCAACATGCAAAAGTGTTTTGAAGTGATTTTTTTTAAAATGTAGTTTTTATGTAATCTGATGTAAAATTTGTAAGGTGATTTATTTTGGAGCATCCTGTACCTGTACTGCAAGCATGGTTTCCTATGATGAAATTTTGGTGTTGTAATCGTAATGTTCCAGAACTTGTGCAATTGCTAACGATGTTAAAATTACCATATATGGTCACAAGATTTCCTATTGGCAAAAGGTCCAGGAATCTAGGGTAAGTTTAATCTTATTGGTTGATTGTAATCGGGCCATTTCCGGCCTTGTGGCCGGCTTCGAATTATGATGCGTGAGCTCGGCGTCATTTTTTCCATCCGACCGCCCTCGCGAGCGTTCGCGCTCGAGGGCTACCCTCGGGAATTCCTGCCTTTCCGAAGTAAGTGTTATTTCAGTGTTTTTGCAATGTTATTCTCAATGTTTTCCGGTTTCGTTTCATTTAGTTTAATTCCTTTTGTGTTTCATTGTTTCGTCGCTTAATGTCATCTTAAAAGTTTAATTTAATGAGTCCGAGTTTACCCTAGGTTCCAATTGCCGTACTTTTAATTCTTTCATCCATTAAGTACTTTCGCTTTAAACTATACCTTTAATGTAGCATCACCTTCATTGTTAAATCAAGTTTTATGTTAAGTTACTTAAGTATGTCTTGTTTCCGTGTCGTGGAACTGTATTTTGTAAAACTTTCTTGTCATTTTTAATATAGTTGAGCTAGAGGGTGTTTCTTGTAAGTCTTTTCTCCTCCATAACGTCATACGTTCCATGTACCTCGATAAGGGCTTCCCGCACGTTCCACCATCCTGTCTTAGTTGT